>NC_084484.1:91380616-91680616 GCF_030035675.1 Rhineura floridana | reverse complement strand
GAGGGAGCGAAAGACAGACGCCCGTGACCAAAGCAGCAGCAATCGGCAACAAAGCCTCCTCACCGACGGGAGGGAGGAAGAGGTGGGGAGAGATGCTCGGCTCCGTTCCCACCTGAGCTGCTGCGACCGCCGCTGTGTCTGAAACAGGGAAGGGAAAGAGAGGAACAGAGTGACATGACAAGTGAATCCATCGTGGCGCCCACGCGCTTTCACATGATGGAGAAAGTGACCTGATAAGGTTTTTTCCCACTGGCCATTCGGGCACCATGGTTAAACATTGCTTAGCCGGGTGTTTGCTTTTGCAGCTAACCCGGTTTTCTCCTTGCCCCAGTGCTTAACAGAGATCTGTGTAACCGCTTGCCTACCAGGAAGGTAGACAAGGAAGGACCGGGAAGGTATTTTTTCCTCCACATCTTTCTGCTCTGTGGTGTGTCTGTACATTTGTACGCCAGGTGCCTTCTTGTACTCTGCTGCATAATAACTCAGCTCCTTAGCGACGATGTAAGTGACACTCAGGTAATGCTCAGTTTCACCATAAATCTCACTCCCCCCACTTGGAATAATGATGAAGAGTGCAGAAGGAGATTTTGGCCTTCTAATGCTTACACTGCTTTGATGTTCGCAGCTTGTATAAAACTGAAGTTGCAATGGTTGCCAAACTGCTACTGCTGTCTGTTTGGAGTGACCAGTTCGTTAGGTTGATTGAAAATGGCAGCCCAAGTCCTCTCAGTTTGTGACTTGTGTAGTTCTATACTAGGGAAAAAATAAAATTAATGTTGATACTAGCTTAGATTTGGATTTGCTGCTACAATGATTTTTGTAGGGATAACTACATGTTGACAAAAATGTCTTGGACTTGTACTGACTTACCTGGCTTGGTTCTAAGTAAAGGATTGTGCATTTTCTTTCCATTCTATTTTTGCTATAATAGTTGTATCAGATTCAAAATGAAAGCTGTTTTGTATAAGACAGTACTAATATATTTTAGCATGCATTTGGTCATGTTAACTTCAAGATTTTCTTTTATGAAGACAAAGTTGGTGTCTGCTTGCTTGAAATGTTTGGGAACATTTGATCCTGTAAAACCTTTTGCCAAACTCTAGTTTTTCATACTTTGACTATATGGTGTGCGTGTGTTACAAGTGTTTCCCAACTCTAGTTATTAATTTGCTAATGAGAAGACAATATTGTGTGTAAGATATCTTTTGGTCAGAATCCTAGAAACATCAGTAAGAAATTCATGTATTTGTCCCTTAGTTCTGAGATTTTTAATAATTATATTCTGCTTCAGTAAACCATGCAATAGGGCTTTTTGTTTCTTTTGAAATAAATATACAGCCAATCACGTACTTCCACAAGGTTTCCTTTCTATGTAGGGATGTTGCAGTCAATGCACTTTTTGGTACCTGGGAAAACGCAGAACTCTTGTGACACTAAAATGGTCTCTGAGGTCCTGCTCTCTCGTCCTACCACTAAAAAATATCAGGATGGAATGGGGAAGGGACCTGGGACAGGGCCTTTGCAGTGGTGGTCCCATACCTTTGGAACCTAGTCCTCTAATAACGTAGTTTGGCTTTTGGTTTTGGTTTTTATTGTTGCTGGTTTTCTTTGTTTGTTTGTTTTTCTCTGATGCTGTTTTATGAATTGTCTTTATTATAATGTCCTGTTTTGTAAGCTATCTTGTGAGAACTTAGTCTTAAAAGCAGAGGGAAAAGTAACTTAATTTAGTGATAAATGAAGAAGTCCCAGATTCAACCTTAGGTAAACAATGGCTGTGTGGCTTTAAACAAGCCATTATCTCTCAGGCTCAGCCTCTTTCTGTTATTTGGAGGTTCTGGCCTACATTCCAAGGTAGTCAGTATTGCTGTAATCATTAAGAGTATCTTGATATTAAATGCATTGCGTACTTAGAGGGGAAAAAAGCTTTGTGCACAGCACACTATTGCTGCATGAAACATGAATATGTGGTTGCTGCTAAGCAGACTATAAATGGTACTAGCAAATGGTCAGACTTGGCAAAAGGCAACTTCCTAACTTCAACAGGAATGTACCTTTAAATACTTACTTTTAAAGTGGCAAATAGCTACAAAGCTAATTCTCAGTAGTAATGCCTGGCTGGCTTGTGAGCTCTTAAAGTAATTACTTTCTTCAGAGGCTGTGCATTGGAGCACACATCTAACAAGTTTCTTAAGACAGGTGTAAGCAATTGTGAATATCCCTTCTGGGATATTCCAGACCTCCTCTTCTCCTAGCTTCCAGTGAGTGGGAAAACTCTCTATGATAGATCTTTACTTAAAGTATTATATTCTTATTTATTCAATAAGAAGCAAAGCTCCTTTGCCACCTTGTATTCTGGCCAATGAGTGCTAAAATAGCACATGGCATTTATTTTTGAATTTTCTTAAAACTACTGAATCAGTTAATTGTATTTATATCTGGGTTTTTGCTGTTTTCATTGGATTATGGTGACCCTCTCTACATTATCTTTAGGTTCCCTCTCATTCACAATTTTGACTATGGACCTAGGTATGGGGTGGGAGAAAAGTGGCACAGCAATTTCCTCTCTGCTCATTTTGTTACATACTGTAGAGCAGGAATGGTGAAACTGTGGTCCATGAGATGGTGTTGGACTGAAATTCCCATCATCCCAGACCATTGGCTGTGCTGACTGTGTCAGATGCAAATTGGAATCCAGCAACACCCTGCTGTAGAGGAACCATCTTCTGTTGTCATTTATAGGGATCTTCTAGGGATATGGCCCAAAGCCCAAAGTTATTTCAGTGCATAGCACGCTTTGGCTGATTTTAAGGTCCTTGGAAATCAAATCAGTTCTAAGACCATCAATATGTTACATGGAATCTAATTTAAAGCAAATGCCTTAATAGGCAACCCAACCTGGCCATCAGCACTTAATGGATCAGTATAGGCACCTCTGCATCCAAAGCCCAGCTACTTGCTCCAGCCAGTTTGGAGGGGGGAATGCCTCTTCGCTGTGTGAGCTCTCAGGGTGGCTCAGCAAAGAGGCCTAGATTGGATCCATTGCCATCTCATGCCATTCCCTGAAGTGCCCCTTTTTGAGGGTGTCCATTGGCTACCACCAGTGGTAGCTTTTGCCTACCTGTAATTTGGACATTAGTGTGCTCCTCACCAACAGGGTGCTCCTCTTGGCTGGCAGTTCGGGGGTTTGGATTGCTTTGCCAGGATTACAGTCCTGCATATACTGATCCTTGGCAACATTACTTGTAAGCACTATGAATTCTAGTGGAACTTACTTTCCAGGAAGAAGCCTTTATTGTTTGTATCAGCTGATCATGGATTATGATAATGAACATAATAACATAAAAATAAATGGTGTAATGTGAAAAGTACACTCCAGTGGGGAAAATAGGCTAATGGAGAATTCCAGGTCTTTACATGCAGGCATACTAACTAGTCATGGTTTTCTTGTTAAATTCCTTTAGTTGAGAAGAGAAAGATTGTTGTAATAAACTTTCTGCATAATCAGTTCCTGTTTAGAGCCCTGGTACCCAACATGGTTGCCACATGCCACATTTGGTATTTTATTTCTACCACCTATTTTTAATAAAACTTTTAGTAAAATTCTTTTACACATGTACCAGTTCAAAAAAGTGTCCATTCTTAACAAGCAGAGTTTGCAGTTCTAAATACAATAATTCCAAAACTGTTTCCAATTTGTGGTTAATCGTGGCTTTGTGAATAAACTTTTTCTGTGGTAAAAATGGTGAAATAAAAATATAGGTCAGATATTGGTTGAAAATTTGGAGGTGAAGTTGAGATGTAGTCTGATTTTATGTCTGATTTTCCAGCACCACTTAATGAAAAGATATGTCAGATTTCTCATTAATTTTATCTGTAAATAACTCAAAACATTATTGTATATTTTTCTACCCTTAAAAAATATAGTTAAAATTGTTTTTAGTCATGTGGTAAAAATGTTAACACATTCTCCACAATTTTGGCAAGTATGAAAAACTGTTGGACATCGCTGATTTACTATGCAATCCACCATACACTTATCTGGGAATAAGTCCCATTGAACCCAGTGGAGCTTACTTCTGAGTAGACATGTATTGGGTTGCATTCTTAGAGTCTGCTGGACATACCGTGGCTATCCTCTCTTATTCAAATTCATTGTCTGCCATAATTGTTTTTATATAACTGTATATACATTTTACTAAATTATTTCACAGCAGACACAATTGTGCAGATGTAAAGTATGGCTTGATAATACCGATTTAACTTCTGAGTAGCTTGGTTTCTAACATTAAAATGTTTCATGGAATTTAAAGTGTAAGCATCTTGGTCAGATAAGGATGATACCCTGATATTTACTGTGGAAAGAACATGATTTTCAGAAAGCCTGTTTTATGAGTGACAAAACAATGGTACTTTCATCTGATAGGCATATTTTTATCAATTCATATCATTTCTGAATAGATAGGATTAAACTCTTCTAATTTAGCATTTCATCTGCAGTTCACAGTACAATCTGGTTTTGTATTTTTTTTATATTCAGCTGTACTCTGAATAAAGCGTGTGAGGAAGTTTTATTTCATATATTTAGCTAGTTCAACTCAAGGATGAGTGTATTCAGGAGAAGAGCTGGAAAGCATATATGTAGGTTTTGTATGTAAAGCCCCTTTTCCTTCAGTGAAGAAAAAAATGTACAATCTGGGTTGAAACGGTTGTTATATTTTACATTCTTATAGTTAAACACAAAGTTAGCTGTGTTGTTGGCTAAATAATTCTTTAGGTTGTAAAGATCCACCAATGAAATTTGACAGTATTTCAGTATGGGATCCAACTGTATTATCTGCCTACTGAAACTGAAAGCCTGTTTTCTGCATGCATTGTTTCCAGGCCCCTAATTGTTAACACTCTGCCTAAGAGGATCACACAGCTGCTGGTTTAGAGAGCAACATGTAGCTGCGCTTTCAGGCTGACACAAAATGCAATTAGTGGTTCTGCTTCACGTTGACTAACCAAGCAAAGACAATACTTTGGTTAGCGTGGGGAAGTGTGTTTAAATGTTAATATCTTCAACAAAAATGAAATGGACTGCCTTCAAGTTGATTCTGACTTATGGCAACCCTGTGAATAGGGTTTTCATGAGACTGAGAGGCAGTGACTGGCCCAAGGTCACCCAGTGAGCTTCATGGCTGTGTGGGGATTCGAACCCTGGTCTCCCAGGTCATAGTCCAGCACCTTAATCACTACACCACACTGGCTCTCAATATCTCCAACATTAACTAATAATTTTGTGTTGGAATTGTTCAGATTGGGATGTATGTTTATGTATATATTGTAAATGCTCTAATAGATATAATCAATCACTCCCTCTGACAGCAAACTTTGCTGGTGAGTGCCAAGAGGACTGTCACCAAAATGAGATCACTGAGAAATGAGAGGGAGGTATCAACAGGTTTGGGGGAATTCCAAGATACAGAAAATATTTATCATCCCCCCAGCCTAACAGGGTAACACACACACCCTCGCCTACTAAGGACTGAATTGGGTGGGGGAACAGAAAACCATAATGGAATGAATGGAATGGAGTGTCCAAATGAATGGAATGGATGGGGCCATGGCTGACTAGCTGGAATACTAAATAGGTGCACTCCAGCTTTTTGTTGCAGGTTCCATGTATACTGTATATTTTCATCCGAAGTTTTTCTAGAATGATGAACTATTGTAAATGTGTGGTTTGAACTGTTTTTTCCAGTGGGATTTGTATATTCATGAGAATGAAGAACGTTGTTGGTACACCTGACTTTGTGGTTTAGAAGGCCAGGCAATTGTGTACTTCTGATCTGTGTGAGGATTTGGTTGACACTCATGTTGAGCATTATCCCAACATTGCCTTCAAGTTGGGAGTTTTGGAGAGAGAGCTTAGAGGTAAACCATGGCACTTGGCTGTAACTCCACCTGCTGTACAGTGTGATGTAATGTATAACTTTGATGGGTGTCCTACCATAACTTGATGGGTCTAGAGCTGCCAATATAGTCCTGCCTACAGCACATTTTGATGCAGTTTTTGAAAATTGGTTGAACTGTTTTTCCTTTTTTGATGTTGCATGATAGGGTTCTATCGTACACTATTGTAGATCAAGCTACAGTTGGGTGATTTTGACAGTGTTTTCTCGCGTACCTGCATTATTTACCCTCCTGTGAGTTTCTGAGTATTATCATATTGGGGACAGGACATAGCTTAGTGGTAGAGTATTTGCCTTGCATGCAGAAGGTCCCAGGTTCAATCCCTGGCATCTCCTGGTAGGGCTTGGAGAGAATCCTGCCTAAAACCCTGGACAGCTGCTGCTAATCACTGTAGACAATGCTGAGCTAGATGTACCATTGGTCTGACTTGGTATAAGGCAACCTTCTATGTTCCTGTCATTTTTAAAGTCTGAGTCCAGTTAGGTCTATGTGCATGATAGAAGGATATCACACATGATGACATGTATTAGATGTGTAGGTCAGGAGTGGGGAACCACAGGCTTGGGGGCCGAATGCAGCTCTCCTGGCCTTTCTGTCCTGCCCTCGGAACTCTTCCCAGGCCCACTTGTCATTGGCCCTGCTCTATACCTCCCTTGAGTGCTTTGTTCCTGAACTGTGCTAATGGCTTTTGCCTCTCTGGAAGGAGAGAGGTGAGTGTAGAAGCCTCTAACTTTTGCATGGCTAGAATGTAGCCTACTGTACAAAGGTAAGAGTCGCCCTGCCTACCACCGGCATGCAGCCCATGGAAGGCTGCAGTGGCCCTCTGGCTTAAAAGTTCCCCACCCCTGGTGTAGCTGATGATGATGAGGTCTGAAATAATGTCGCCTATGTAGATAGAAACAGAGTTTTTGTGCAGGGTTTGTTATGGAGTCCATTCCTGAGCTTATATCCTCATTGGGTCATCCATTGTTGCTAATGAGTAGTTTTTGCAAGTTGGAAGACAAATTCTTCCACCTATGGCCAGTGCAAGGGAAGGATCCTGTTTTATGATAGGCTATAAATCCTTGATGATGTGCTGGAGATGCTGTAACTGGGAGCTGTTGCTGAAAGCTAGTGGTGGTGTTACTTTTTTTTACTGAATCTGTCCTGTAGCATGTGCTCCTTGGGTATC
Organism: Rhineura floridana; assembly: GCF_030035675.1. Classification (NCBI taxonomy): domain Eukaryota; kingdom Metazoa; phylum Chordata; class Lepidosauria; order Squamata; family Rhineuridae; genus Rhineura; species Rhineura floridana. Next base: position 91,673,490 of record NC_084484.1, on the reverse strand, counting down.
CACCTAGCTCTGGCAATCTATTTCTTCACTTTCCCACGTAGGTACTGTAGTTTTAAGAATAATTGATGTAAAGTCTGCAGGTGTTTGTCCCTGTCTGAAGGACTGGAATAAATATATCTTAGGGCATGGATGGGGACCTATGGCCCTCCAGATTTTATTAGAATCCACCTCCAGCCAGCATGACCACTGGTCAGAAATGATGGGAATTGTAGTCCAACAACAACTGGAGGGCCAGAGGTTTCCCATCCCTGGCTTAGGTCTTGTTGGAAGATAATAGACAATGGATATGTGTGGTGGGCTTTGGATGTGAAGTCATTTGGTTTCTGGGACAAGCTGGTATTTTATTTGTTCTAAATATATATATTTATATTCATTCCACTTTTCTTTTACAAGGGAACTCAAAGTGGCTAAAAAGCAAATAAAACAATTGCAAAGACACTGAAACAAAGTTATTATTTATTCAAAACAGAAAAACTATGCATCAGCAACAGGAAATCATATGCAGCAGTCTCCTGCCACCATCACAGAAAGCATTCTGAAAAAGTCATATCCTTGCCAAGCAATGAAAAGTAAGTAGTGGTGAGGATAGGATGACTTCCCAGTGGATGGCATTTCACAACAAATCTGTCATGGCAGAGATCTCTCTCTCTCATCCCAGCCAGCCATACCTCACATGGTGAGAGAACATGGAGCCTTTTGGAGGATACATGCCCAAGAAGGTAGTCCTTAAATTAATCTGGTTCCATGGTGTTTAGACCTTTAGAGGTAAGGACTAGTACTTTGAATTGGGATTGGAAATGAAAAAAATAAGCAGTGAAAGTGTAACAGTTATGAAGTTATATACTATGGCTGCAATTCAGTATACACTTACCTGGGAGAAAAACTCACTGAATCCAATGGAGCTTACTTCTGACTAGCCATGTATTGGATTGCAGCCTTAGTCTAGCCAGAGCCTATTGCTATTCTGGAAGTGGCATTTTGAATCAATTAAATTTTTTGAGCATGTTTTCAAGGGCAGTCTCATGTTGAACTCGTTATATTAGTCCTGCTTGGAAGTTACTAAAGTTTGAGTTACTCTGGAAAGGGCTGTCGTTCCTGGAATAACATCGTTGTATTGTTGTATCCAGAAAGAGACGGTGAGACTCTAGAAAGAAGTTACTGAGTTGGAATACCTATGGAGATTTGAGTGTAGGTGTTGGGCTCAGCTGGAAGTGAGAGTGGCTAGCTCACTAGGAAATATGTACCACTCTTGACGTGTTTTAGTCACTGGCTGTTATGCTTTGCCCTATGCTCTACCCTTTGGGATTGGGCTACAGCCACTCTGATTGAAGTCAACTCTTTTGAATGGATCTCATTTACATCTGTGTTCTGCAAAGTTAATATTACACTCCTTTCTCTTACATTGCTTGGCCTTCTGACCTCACTTTGCAGTACACATCTGTGTGTGTCATTTGCCAAAAAGGATAACATTTCACGCATCTGATGAAGTGGGATCAGGCCTACAAAGTTGATGCCACAATAAAATTGTTTGTTTTTAAGGTACCACCAGATTTGTCTGTGTAGTTTAGGAATGGGAATGACTTGCAGACATGCCTCAGTATTGTCCTACTATAATAAGGAAAATGAAAAACTAGGAGAGGATAATGCCTATTGGTCAAGAAATACCAGTTGCTTCTCGTCATCGGTAGGGGAAGGCTTGCCTCTTAGAGGCAGTGTGTTGTCATGGATAGAGTGTTGGACTTGGACCATGGAGATACGATTCAGTTCCCCACTTAGACATGATACTCACTAGAAGACTTTGGGCCAATCATCATAGGGTAATTTGTTAGGATAAAATTTGGTGATGTGGGGAGACACACGCTATGAATTGGATCCCAATCATCCTGTGAGTCTGCTCATGGAAAAAGTGCTCCCATCACCTGCTCATGAAAGTTGTGGGAGACAGTTTTGCCCCTGCAACCTTCCAAAATGTACACAGGAGGGTTGGAGGAGCCTGTGGAACAGTGTGGAAGATGACAGAAGGGGCTGCAGGAAATAAGGGGAATCAGCAAAATGCCTACCCCCTTCTGTTGGTAGAGGTCTCTGCTGTGTCAAAGGCACTTGCACTCCAGGAAGGACTTCTGTGAATGAGGACATCTTTGGATTTTCCTTGAAGAAAGGCTGGGATACAAGTGTCTATATACACACACTATTTATTTGGTTGATTTATATCCTGCTTTTTGTCTAAGATAGCCAGCAGCTAAAATTTACAAAACACAACCGATATACCAACCACCACAGGTTCAAAAAACACAACAAGCAGCCCTGCTTTACAGGAGCTAGCATCTGGTGTTTCTTCCTACAGGACAGTCAAGAACATATGAGCCTGCAGGATCAGGCCAAAGGCCTATCCATTCTCGCAGTTCTCACAGCAGCCAACCAGATGCCAATGGGAAGGTCACAAACAGTACCTGAGCACAACAGAATTCTCACCACTGGTGATTCCCAGCAACTGGTGGTCAGTGCAGATAGAATATAGCTTTATCATGGATAGCTTGCAGTTGTTAAACATGGGCTTTGGGGTGGTGGTGAGGGGGCAGTTTAACTACAGCAGATCTCTTTCTCTCCTCTTAATCTATCTTCCTTCCCACATGATAGTTGCTATAAATTGGCTCTGGGGGGCAGGGACAGGATAATCCATAGAGCAGCCCTGGCCTTGTCTTCAGGCTCTGATGAGGGATGTGTGAGAGAGATATAATCACCAAATATTAAAATAGATACAATTCATGCCCAGATGGTAGGCTTTCTAGAACTATCTGGCTGGCCATTGTGGAAAGCACAATGTTGGATTATATGGATCGCTGGATTTATCTAGCAGAGTTTATATGCTGAAAGTCTTTGAAAATGTATTAGTATAATTGATGAGCAATTCAAAAAGTGAATGGGTACTGCTAGCACTGTGTTTTGCCCACAAGACACATAGAAAACTGGGCCGATGGGCTGGGTTGGAGATAATTTCATCCCTTCATCGTTTATGCCTCTTTAGAATATAATTCTTTAGAGTATCGTGTTGTCTAGTCTGATAAAAGTGCTTTATAAAAGGTTAATACAGCTTGCTCTATAAGCAAAGTTGTTTTTTAAAGTTTAAGAAAAGGCGAAGGGGTAGAAGATACAGGGCCCAATGCAACTGGGCTCATTAACAATATTTTTGAATGTAGTGACGTCTGAATATGTTTCATTAACATTTCTTATAATAAGAAAGGAAGTGCAAAACCTTTAGTAACTGAAACCTATAAGAATTGATTGAGATGGCAATATGAAATGCCTGCACTTGCTGGATACTCCATGGAAAAAAGGATGTGATGATGACCAGAAACAGTTCTGATTGTGATCAAGAGTAACATTGTTCATTGATATGTGCGCTGATATGTGTACAACTTTCTCAGCTACTATAGTAGCAAACTTACCAGATCTGGCAAAAGTTTGTTCCTAATCTGTGATTAGGCCTTGGATGATCAGTGGATGGTTTTGTTTTATAAAATCTTAAATAAAAATAGGATTTAAAATAAATATCCACATGCCCAGGTATGATATAGAGCTTTTCAAATACAAATGTCTTCTAGGTATAGCTTTTTCTAATAACATATAGAAATGTTTTTGAGAGATTAATGGACAAGACTGCTGATGGGGGCAGATGGCTAGGCCTTTAGTGTAACTGGTCCCATGCTGTGGGACACTCCTCCAGCAGAGACCAAGCAGATATCCTCATTGTTAATTTTCAGACATCTCTTGAAGGCCTTTTTATGCTGACAGACCTTTTAAGTTGTTTAAATTTTTCCAAGATGAGCTAGTCATTTTTATAGCTAGTTTGTATTTTTTTTGTACTTGCATATTTTATTGTACACAGGGTTGATATATGAGGGGGTAGTCTATCTTATATATAATAAAAGTATGAGTGCCATCACGCAGCCCTCACTGGTGAATTTGTACTGCTGCATCACAGTCCTGGATTTGCATGAAGTAAGGGTGAGGTGGGGGAGCAAAAGAGAAGGCAGGTTGCACAACAGCAGTGGCCATGGCATGGGAGTGAGAAGGATGGGACAGTTACAGTGGGAAAGTGGTTGTTTAAAACTATGAGAGAGGTCTGAATAGATTGCGAAGGGAGGAATATACCCATTGAAGAATGGGAAAACACCCAGGCCTTAATCAGATGTAATGAAGTGGGTACAGTAGGACCACGCTCATACAGCAGGCTACGTTCCGGACCCCCACTGTAAAGCGGATCCCATTGACGTACATTGACCAAAATGGCACCCAGCGGCAAAAAACTGCCATAAAAGCGGAACAAGCGCTGTAAAGCGGGGCCTTTCTACAATTCACAACCGCTGTATTGCGGAATGCTGTAAAGAGGGGCCCTACTGTAGTGGAAAACACATCTGCTCCTTACCAGGACAGGAAACAGACTGGGGGAGTGTGTCCAGAACCTCTGTCATTGTTTAAAACCACCATTTTCCTCACAGCATCCGTCAATCCCTTCTTCACTCACACTTTTGCTATTGTTTTAAACAACCACTTTCCCCATTATCCTGTCTTTCTTGCTGTACTCAAACCTCTTCCATTCCTCAGCTGTCTTATGTGAGAGAAATAAAGGATGTAGAGCCCTCAAATATTCCATGATGACTTCACACAATGTATTTCACTACTGGTACCATGTGCCTATCTTCAACATGAAGTTTCACATTCCATGTAGTAATTTAGAACAGATATTTTATTAACAAGCAAATATCCATATATGTACAACATCCATCAATGGAACATAACCTTCTCTAACTGAAAAGGCTTATTCTTCAGAGTATATTCATTTTAAGATTTTATTCATGTTAAAGATACAGTAATGTATATAATCATGGTGTGTATGTGCAACATGGGCTGCAGAATAGGTAAGAGGATGAGGCATGGACATGGAGGTGGTCTGTGTGCAAGGGATAGTTGAGAAAAGGTATTAAGGGGGGTAAAGGTGATAATAGAGGTACGAAAGGAGCTGTAGAATAGGAGGAGATGGTGGCTTCATAATTGGGTGGAAGGTGAAAAGGGTGCTTAGAAGTGGCAATGAATGCAGAGAGGACAATGCTGGAGGTTACCATGGAAGTGATCTGCAAGGGGAAATTGGACAAAAGGAGGGGAAGGAGGAGGCATGAACATGGGGTGAAAATGAAAACAGGTGTGCAAAGTGGGGTTGCAGAGTAGAAAAGTGGCTTCAGAAATGGGACTGGGAAGGTGAAAAGGGAGCTTAGTAGTTGCATGGGGTATGAAGAGGAAGTTCTAGGGGTTAATGTGTGTTAAATCTTAAACATTGATCTGCCAGTTTAATCCCAGGCTGCTCAACTTCTGAAAGATTTGATGTTGAAGCCACAAATTCTGTATTTAGTCACATTCCTAAAATGGAGTGTCAGAGTGGATAGCAAAATTAATTGGATTTGGCTTAACTATGTGCTATGCCAGTGGTTCCCATCCATTATGAGTATGGGACCCTCTTTGTAAGCTCAAAAAAGTTTATGACCCCTCCCATGCTAATTGTCATTTTAGTCTCTGTTAAGTAAAATAAAATTGGTGCATGGCAAAATCGTATCTCCAAATATCCCTTTCCAGACAGGGAGGTGTTGCTTTCTTTTCTTAATGCAAAGGTCCAATCAAATTGGTATCCCTCTTCTCTCCCCTCCCCCCATCTGAAGATGTACAGTCCTGTGTCACAACTCCTGTGGGTTACAGTGCTGGACTAAGAACCAAGTTCAAATCCCTACCTAGCCATGAAGCCCACTAGGTAACCTTGGACTAAACACAGTCACCCGGCCTGACTAATCTCACAGGGTTGGTGTAAGCATTTATTTATTTATTTATTTATTTATTGCACTTGTATACCGCCCCATAGCCGAAGCTCTCTGGGCGGTTTACAGCAATCAAAAACATTAAAACAAATATACAATTTAAAAACGTATTTTAAAAACAATTTAAAACACAATTTTAAAATTCAAAACAATATAAAAACAATTTAAAAACACATGCTAAAATGCCTGGGAGAAGAGGAAAGTCTTGACCTGGTGCCGAAAAGATACCTGTGTTGACGCCAGGCGCACCTCCTCAGGTAGATCATTCCATAATTTGGGGGCCAGCACTGAGAAGGCCCTCTCCCTTGTTGCTACCCTCCGAGCTTCCCTTGGAGTAGGCACCCGGAGGAGGGCCTTTGATCTTGAACGTAGTGTACGGTTGGGTTCGTATCGGGAGAGGCGTTCCATCAGGTATTGTGATCCCAAGCCGTGGATAACAAGGAAAAGGGGGGGGGACCATGTGCACCACCTTGAGCAGCTTGGAGGAAAGGGGGGATAGAAATGCAATAATTAAATAAATAAATACCTTTCTGCTGCAATACCAGGATCCCAGTCTCAGCCAACCTGCTGAGCTTTTTTAATAATAATAATAATAATAATAATAATGGGTTGGTGATGGGGATGCTAGATTGTGCACTGCAGGTTGGATAGATTGAGGAGGGGGATTAATGCTTTTAGGCCTTTGGATGATCATCAGAACTGATGGCTTGGTTAGCGTGCACTCGGGGAATGGGAGTGGATCAGAAAACTAATCAGTGCAGGCACACACACAATCACACCTGCCCCTCCTGCAAGCATCTGCAGGCATTTGGGCACATGGGAGTCGGGAAGCCCACAACTGCCACAGCTTCTTGGAGAAAGAGATTGGGAGGGTGGAGGGTAGGTGGAAGAAAGGAGGGACACTGGCACACACACTTATCCTCAGAAATGGGGGGCAAGCAAGTACTGAGCTTCGTGGCTCTGTCTGGACTGAAGGCGAGATCTAGGCAGCCTCGCAAATAATAATTTTTAAAAGGAGGTGGCAGCAAAGCAGGAACCAAGAAAGGTAGGCAGGCAGACTGCCAGGAAGCAAGGGGGAAAGCAGCCTTCCTTGTAGCCTTGCTTCTTTTTGCTTCACACAAAGCCCCCTCATCTTATTCTGAGCAAGGGTGTCATCAGCAGCTGCAGTGCAAGGTGACGGGAGTTGGAGGTAGTAATCCCCTCTTTTTCCTGGTAGCTCTTCCCTGAGCCTCCTTCAGCATGTGCCACGTGTTTTATAGGCAGATGACTGCCCTCGGTGCTCCTGAAAGATGTTCTGCCACTTCAGCAAAAGTCCTCCCCTCTCGTTTGGAGCAAGCAGGAGGTGTTGTCTGCAGTGGCAATGAGGAGCAGACAAGCATCCAGGGAGTGAAAACTTTAAAAAAAATAATACTTCATTTCTTTACTGTTTGCAGCCCCCCAAATTACTTAACAGCCCCCCTGGGGGTCACGGCCCCCAGGTTGGGAACCACTGTGTTATGCAGATTTCAGGATGCACCTAGGATTCCTGGAACAAAGAAGCAAATAACGACTGATATCTCATTTCTGAAATTATAAAATCTGAATGTTACTTGAATCAGTAACTTCATGTTACCCAGGTTCCTTAAAATAAAAGGAACAGATAACACTTTTCTACTGAGTTGGTAGAAACTGGGTGCTGAGAAAATTTAACATTTTAAGATCCTTTCATATCTACACTTAACATATGTTTGACTTTTCCGATCTTAACTATATAAATGGTGCTAGAGATGAAATTTGTTTCTAAAGGACACGATCTGCTAACGTTTTCTTCAGAATTCTGTTTTGAGAAAAACTTTGCTGCAAGTGCATTCAGTAAGAGGGGCATGGAGAGGGCTTCTTTTGTGAAGGGGAAGGAATTTTGAAAGGGTTGATTTCAGCCCTGGTACTGAAATCAGATTCCTAGACCTAGTCTTGGTGTGCATGTAGTTTGTGTAGGACCAAAGAATGGAAATTAATTACCCTATGTCAGACGTGTCCATTAACTTCAGTGGGCTTACTCTGAGTTGGACTAGCACTGAATACCACCATATATTTGTGTGTGTGTGTATACACACACCATGGTTGAGTTTATAAAAATTGTTTTTAAGATAGAAAGTATTTTCAAGACTACACCTTAAGAATTATATATTTTTTAAAAATGACTTTATGTTGACATGAAGCCCTCAGTAAAAGGCCATCTGACATTCTTACACAGACTATTTTACTGAGGGCTTCATGTCAACATAAAGTCATTTTTAAAAAAATATATAATTCTTAAGGTGTAGTCTTGAAAATACTTTCTATCTTAAAAACAATTTTTATAAACTCAACCATGGATACAGCTTTCAGCTCAAGCCAGGCATTCCTAGGCTATGTCTAGGAAGGGCTGTAGCTCAGTGGTAGAGCATCTGCCTTGCATCGAGAAGGTCCCAGGTTCAGTCCCTGGCATCATCAGGTAGTTCAGGGAATGTATCTTGTCTGAAACTCTGGGGTGCTGCTTCCGGTCAGTGTAGACAGTGCTGAGCTAGAGAGGCCGCTGGGTTGGCTCACTGCAAGGCAGCGTCATATGTTTCAAGTAATGTTTGGCTTTATAATTTTGTAGTTTTACTCTTTGATATAGTGAGTGAAATGAAATTGAGATCTAGCTCTGATATCTGTGGTTGTAACCATAACTATAACTTTAGTGAACTGTGATAATTAAAGTTTTATGTTCTACACTTCATCTACTTACATTGTTTGTTAAATGTCAACATATCATTAAGACTGAGATTTCACACACATTTCTGTACTCCATAACACTGTTTTGTAGAATGTTAAATCTCTGCAAACTTTTTCTGAAACAGAATCAGGATCCATGTCCATTGTGTAGGGGACCTCTTCCAGACTTCAGAAATGTACATTATCCAAGCACAGATAAGTTGTGTTCAGAGAAGGTGTAATACTTGGCTTGTTACTCTTGAGGAAACTCTATCAGTTGATAGATTCAGGATTGATATATTCAGTGCTTGGATAGAGTTTTATTAGAGCATTGAGTGGGCAATCCAATCCATACCAGATATAAAAGCAGTCAATTCTGAACAATGATGGGAATTGTGACTAGCAGTGAATCAGCTTCTTGGTAGCCTAACCTTATATCTCCCAATCAAATCTTTTTTATTTATTTATTGCCTTCTACACACATGTTTTAAGGCAATATACAAAGTACAATAAAAGCAGTTAAAAACACAGAAAATAAGAGATACATTTAAAAACAATGCAAAGACCTATTCATCCAGCTGGGAAAGTTTGTTTCTGACTTGGCTTCCAAGCAGCTTTAGAGTACCTGCTTCCAAGCTGTCTTAGAGTACCTACTTCCAGAAGTGACCTCTTGATTTTTCCTTAGTACTAAGTCTTCCCCATAGCCTTAAATTCTGCTCAAACGACAAATGTCAGGACTATGAACTGAAAGAGTACTGCTCTAACCCAAGGGTACTGGAAAGTTGGCTACTGCAGTGGTTTTCTATGTGACGTAGCCCTAGGAGACAGTTACTAAGGTAGATTTATTTTAGAATGGTATAGTCTGGTTTCTGGAGGCCAGAAGCATTTTATACTGATATCATGTAGCTTCTACTTTGAGGGCATAAAACATACTAGACACAACTCAAGGAGCTGTATCCAAAGGTGGTTTAACTTTAATGGAAAGCAATTCTGGTCACGCATGGTAACTAATTTTCACAGATCCACCCAACCAACCACTGTAGCCCTCTGTGCCATATCCCGTATTGCTTTGGTGGAATCCCTCAACCCCTCAAGAAAAGCTTTTGGGGGTGGATGGGGGGGATTAGTAAAGATCAGGTGCCCTGCTTTTTGTGAGCATAAGTGCTTTTCCACCAGTGAAAAGTGGAAATGTCAGTTTTGTGGAAAATTTTGAATTGGAAACTTTTCCAATTCAAATTAGACTCATTCTGATGGGGGGATTTTATTACTCAGAATCATAGAATAGTAGAGTTGGAAGGGGCTGTAAGGCCATCGAGTCCAACCCACTGTGCAGTGCAAGAATCCAAATCAAAGCATTGAACAGGGAGTTGGACTCAATGGCTTATGCCATGAAGATAATTTTTAAAGTATATCCCCTAATTCTATTTGAATTGAATTTCCTTTGTAAATTTTGATGTCCTTGAGTGTGATCTAATTTGGCATGTTTATTTTACTTGTACTTAGTAAACAAAGATAAAGACTTTGAAACTGCCAAGCTTCCCTAATACTGTATTTTCATTTGGTATCCATTCATTGTTACTGATGATCTTATGAAACAAAAAAAATATATTCCATGGAAAAATAAAGTTTCCGTTTGGGAAGATTTTCTGTGGAAAATTTGTGGCCCTACATCAGTGGTTCTCAAACTTTTTTGGTTTGCGGCACACTGTAAAACATAAAAATTTTCTGGCGCACTTCATGTACAAAATTAAAAATATTTTAATATATTTTAAACTATGAATAAACATAAACTATAGAAAACAATTACTTACCCTATACAAATGGGTTTCTTCTCATTTTTAAAATATACTTTCATAGTATTTGAGGCACACCTAGCCACCTCTTAGGGCGCACCAGTGTGTCTGGGCACACCATTTGAGAATCACTGCCCTACATCATTGTTTTCCGCTAGTGCAAAGCCACCGCTTAATATAATCCAAGGAGCTGAAGAACAACATGGTTTAGGCCCTGCTTATCTTCATTCCTACATTTTTTTCTTCCATTTTCTGCTGCTGCTTTTCAGCTTTCTGGGCCTTAGAAGAAGTTCTAAAGCCTAAGTATGCTTTAAAAGAAATGTAAGAATGTAAGATATTATTTTTATGATCACTTATTGGTGTTAATAGAAAGGTTTTTTTAGTTGACTCATCTCACTTTTAGATAAATTTGTGTATGCTGTAGCCAAGCATATTAGTTACTTGTTCCATTTCTAGCATATTCCATTTCTACTCTAATGTTGTCATTTCAGACTGGTAATGTTTCTTTAATAATTTAACATTTTTAATGCAAATAGTGACCTGTAGGATAATGACTTCTTAAAGTAATACCTTTAAAAAAAAGACTCTCTTACCTCCTGGAAATAGATTTCACATCTAAGATATACTCCTAACTCCTGCAGTGGAACAACTGCTGCATGTATCTGAAAATGACCTTCCAAAACAAGAGCATTGAAACTCTGACATCTATTCCTGTTTGGCACGCTCCTAAACTTTCAAGTCAGGACTTGTTTTTCTCTTTCGTGGCATTCGACAATATCTTTATAGCTAGTATCCTGGCAAAGTACATTTACTGTGAAAATTCAGAGGCTGTTTAGTGGTTGGGTTCATTTTCCAGATATCTACAGAAAGTCCTTCAAGTTCAGCTTCTGTAGGTATTCTCCCCCCATGGGCTCTTAGATGCATTATTCTGGAGTGAAATTGAGTGTATCGCTAAAGTCCCTACAACTATGCATAATATAGAACTTTGCTTCTTAAAACAAAAAAATCTACAAGGGACAAAGGAGTGGGGGGGGGTCTGACTATATTATAGAGGGTTCGGCTTCTATAGTGGCCTCACTCTTATTTTGGACAAGTAATCTTCTTAGCTTCAGTTCTTCATCTGTCTCTACCTGGTGGGGTTGTTGTGTGGGCATATACATTAACGCTTACCAAATATTAATATTCCATATTGCATATTAATTTGCAACATAAACTACTGTTAAATATTAAAGATGTATGTGGAGAGTAATTCATAGTGTGGTCTAGTGGATGGAATATTGGACTTGGACTTAAGAGGCCTGGATTTATATCCCTATACACATGAAGCTCATGGGTGCCCTTCTGCAGATTATCAATCTTCAATTTAATAACCCCATGTGTGCTGTCCTGAGCTCTTTGGCTATTATATGAATGTAATACATTGCAACTTTTAAATGGCCACACGCATATTTTTCTATTTTACTTTTCTTCTGGATAATTGTAAAGGATTGTTTAAAGGCTATTACCATATATGGAACGAGAAATGCCAGATGTCCAAGTTAGATTTAGAAAGGGAAGAGGTACCACAGATCTTACTGCAAACATACATTGGATAATGGAACGGACCAAGGAATTTCAGAAGAAAATCACCCTGTGCTTTAGAGATTGCAGCAAAGCCTTTGATTGTGTAGATCATGAAAAATGATGGAATGCTTTAAAAGAAATGGGGGTTCCACAGCATCTGATTGTACTGATGCACAACCGATACTCTGGACAAGAGGCTATGGTAAGGACAGAATATGGAGAGACCGATTGGTTCCCCATCGGAAAGGGTGTGAGAAAGGGGTGTATTTTGTCACCCTATTTGTTTAATCTATATGCAGAACATATCATACAGAAAGTGGGATTGGACCAAGATGAAGGAGGTGTGAAAATTGGAGGGAGAAATGTCAATAATTTAAGATACGCAGATGATACCATACTACTAGCAGAAATCAGTAATGATTTGAAACAAATGCTGATGAAAGTTAAAGAGGAAAGCACAAAAGCAGGACTACAGTTGAACATGAAGAAGACCAAAGTAGTGACAACAGAAGCATGGAGACAATAGTCAAGAAATCAGAAGAAGGCTAGGACTGGAGAGGGTAGCTATGAGAGAACTAGAAAAGGTCCTCAAATGCAAAGATGTATCACTGAACATTAAAGTCAGGATCATTCAGACCATGGTGTTCCCAATCTCTATGTATGGATGTGAAAGTTGGACAGTGAAAAATGTGGATAAGAGAAAAATAAACTCATTTGAAATGTGGTGTTGGAGGAGAGCTTTGTGCATACCATGGACCGTGAAAAAGACAACGGGTGTTAGAACAAATTAGACCAGAACTATCATTAGAAGCTAAAATGATGAAACTGAGGTTATCATACTTTGAACACATCATGAGAAGACATGATTCACTAGAAAAGACTATAATGCTTGGAAAAACAGAAGGGAGTAGAAAAAGAGGAAGACCAAACAAAGATGGATTGATTCTATAGAGGAAGCCACAGACCTGAACTTAGAAAATCTGAACAAAGTGGTTTATAACAGATGGTATTGGAGGTTGCTGATTCATAAGGTCGCCATAAGTCAAAATCGACTTGAAGGCACGTAACAACAACAACATTAAAGGATTGTATTTAGCTAAGGCCAACTCAGAGTAGACCCACTGAAATTAAAGAACCAAAGTTAGTCATGTCTATTAATTTCAATAAGTAGAAATAACTTTGAATACCGCCCAAAGATTTCAATTTTTATTTTGAAATAAAGGTAAGCAGTTTATTCTGTAACATCAAGAACCTAGAGTTCCTGTCAAGCATTAATAGAGCATTCAGAATACATAGAGGGCCATTGTGGTGTAGTGGTTAAGGTGTTGGACTATGACCTGGGAGACCAGGGTTTGAATCCCTACACAGCCATGAAGCTCACTGGGTAACCTTGGGCCAGTCACTGCCTCTCAGCCTCATGAAAACCCTATTCATAGGGTCGCCATAAGTTGGAATCAACTTGAAGGCAGTACATTTACATTTTTAAGAATGCATAAGTGCTACAGATTCAGTTTTGATCCAAATGACCATGAAGCATTATGTAGCAAAATAGTTTATATACCTTTTGCCTGTGCACTTACTTGATGTACTTTATAATCCAAAATAATGGCTTATAGGCAAGACACAACAGGAAAGATAAAGTCAACAAATACTGGTAGTGACTCTGCATAATGTTGTATAATGGTGCAATGCTGCAATACAGGAGAGACCATTCGGGGAAAGGAGCAACAAAATGGTTATCAGTCCCAGCCAGGCCAATCGCGGAAGTCTTGTTCTCTCTCTGAAATAGCTGGATGAAATGGCTACTGATGGACATTTTTTACAGTAGGGCCCCATTCATATGGCAGGTTAGGTTCCAGACCCCCACCAGAAAGCAAAAACCGCCGGAAAGCGGATCAGCTGTAACGCGGGAGTCTGGAACTTAACCCACTGATTGCACCAGAGGAGGAGATGATCAGATCTTCCCCTCCTCGGGCGTGATCAGCTCGAGCGGGAGTCTGATCGCACCAGAAGAGAAGACCAGCTGTAGCATGCTACAGCTGATCTTCCCCTTCTTTGGAGCGATCAGCTGGAGTGCAGGAGTCTGACCGCTCCCGAGGAGGAGAAGATCAGCTGTAGCATGCTCCAGCCCCCCCTCCAGCTGATCACCCTGCTAGTGCCGTATTAGTGGAACGCTGAAAAGCGGGGTGCTGAAAAGTGGGGCCCTACTGTATGTTTTAGAGTCACCAAGCTTATTCTGCAGTTTTTGCTAGGTATTCCTCTTCCTATACCAACTAAATATGATTGTAGTACTAGTTGTCTAAAGGTCATTGGAGTTCAGTGTTTTTAATGCTATCTGCCCATTTTTTCTGGTAAACATGAATATCGACTGTTGCCTTGTCCAAAACTACTTTTTACTGTGAGGTTATTAATCTGTTTGCTATAGAAGGATAGCTACATTGCTGTTCCCATTTTTATTTTTTTTAGTTTTTGGTAAAAGGCCCTGCAGTGCTGCTTTGCACAATGTAGTAGTGATATTACTAAACTGGGAGGCCTGGGAGGATGTGGTCTGTGATCAGAATACAAGAGCCAGTAGGTATCTGTGATAATGATGTAGTTGAATTCTACACGGTAGTTTCAAAAGCAATAGATATCTAGTTTGGGCAAGAATAATCTGTTTAGTATATAAAATGTAAGGTTGTATTAAATTAAATCCTACTCAGAGTAGACACATGGAAATTAATGAACCTAAGTCTGTTAACTACAGTGGGCCTACTTTGAGTAGAACTAGCATTGAATACCACCAATAGTATACCCAGTACTGGGAAAATATGATGCCTTTGCAATGGTAGCATGGACTAAAAGGAAGATATTTGGGCTGTGAATAACAAATAAGTAACAGTTGTCTATATATTGAACTAATAATTGATTTAGATTCTGTTGGGGAAACATTCTATTCACCATTTCATGATTGTGCAGATATCATTGGCTGCAACCTTATGACTACCAACTTGCAGAAGACCAAGATAATGAGAAGAAATTTCCTTTGATGTTTCATGTTTGTCCTTGCTTAATCTAATGATGATCTTAACTTGTTAATGGGTACCTGCAAGGCACTGTGTGTGGGGCTGTCTATGAAGATTGTTTGGAAATGGCAACCAATGTAGGATGCTGCTTTCCAGTTGGTATTGGGTGTTTATTTACATGATTATATTACATAGGCATCTAAATAGCTTCACTAGTTACCAGTGTTTTTCTTAACAGGAGTTAACCAATTTAGACTAGACTTACTGACTAACCAAAAATGTATTGTCACCAGGACCCCCCTTCTCTTCTTGTCCTTGAAATGTAGCACTGAGTTATGGGGAAGACTTTGAGCTCTAAGCTTGGAGTTGCCCACTGCCCAACAGACCTGACTTTTAGTAAGTTTCAGAAGAGCAGCAATTACTTTGGATTTCATACAAAGCAGACATAAGAACTGAAATCTAGTCAGTAAATATACAGATCAATATTTGAAGTGGTTTTATTTCAGTATTTTGATTCACACGTATGTCCTATATTAATAGATCTTTGTACTTTATTACAATCCTAACTCCCCCTCCCCCCCATGTAGTACTTGTGCAAATCAGCAGCACATTACTCTATTTTGGTTCTGACAAGTCATACTGTCACTTTCCAGGCTGTTAGAATATTAAATGAGTCAAAGTTGACTATTCTTAGCCATAGATGCAGCTGGTTTAAGATGGTTTTGAGGTGCATGAAAGCACTTCAGATTGGTTGTCTGGTAGAATCTAGGTGGATTTTTGCAAAGCTCTCCTGCTGAAATTCGTATGGTATCCTCAAGCCTTAGTGGTTGGTGGGGCAGCAAAGGTGGGAAGGGTTTGTGCACCTGACTTCTGGATGGCAAGCATTGCTGCTGTTTACTGAAAGGGGTGAGATGTGGGGAGCACAGCACAGTGTGGGTGTGGCGAAGCGAATCTGACAGTCCTGACAACATGGCTGCACCATGCTGTGCTCCTCTTGCTTTGTCTCTCCCCCTCTCAGTAAGGTAAGGAATGTCTGTTGCAGAGTTATCCAACTTCTCTAATTCTCAGCTTTGTAATATGTGACTTTTATCAGCTGCTGTATCTGTATCAAGATGGTTCTGGGGTGTGACAAGCATCTGTTGAATAGTGCCTATGTATTGGTAGCATTAAGTAATACAACTCCTTTTCAGTAGTATGCTATCATTTTGTGAGCTTTATTTGGTATTGCTTTTTTAAAAAATTAAAACCAATTTAAAGGTGGTATCATTCTGGCTTTGGAGTGATCATCTAACCTTTACCAGGAAGAAGTGAGAAATGCTATTAAGGGAACCCCACTCTAACACTTCCTGATTTTTTTAAAATTTTGAAACTTATTTATAGTATACCATATCTTCCCTGACTGCCTAGGGAGGAAAATCAATAAATGACTATTCCCCCACATCAAGGCATACTAATGTCAGTATTTTAAACGAACTTCCTAGGGTTTTTTCTGTGCTTGACCTAAAGCTTTAAACATATATAAAGATATGTATGAAAGTGCCTCATTCTATTTTATTAGTTTATTTTAACTGTTTATATCCTGCCTTTCAATATAAAAGTGTCCAAGGTGGCCAACACCACATCATAATCTCTAAAGGTTGACTCAAGCAAGTGCCTTGGGAGTGTGAGGAGCTCTGGCTGGCTTGTTGCTCGTCCTGATTTATCATTTGTGAGCCAGTATCTCTGTACATGAGCTGCATAGGTGGTGAGATAAGTTATAGGTGGTGGCCCCCGAACTGTGGAACAGTCTCCCCGATGAGGTACGCCTGGCGCCGACGCTGCTGTCTTTTCGGCGCCAGGTTAAAACCTTCCTCTTTTCCAGGGCTTTTAATCTAACTTAATTCTGTTTTAAATTGTATTGTAATTGTTTTTAGATCTCCCATTCTCTGTACTTTGTGGTTCGTTTTATTGGATTTTATTGTATTTTGTATTAATTTGTTGTTCACTGCCCAGAGAGCTATGCTAGTCGGGCGGTATATAAATTTAATAAATAAATAAATAAATAGTTACTTGGACGAGTGCGGCTTGCAGTAATGGAATTTGTAGCAGATGTAAATGCAACCCTGACATGGATATACAATTTTACACCAATGTTGCCTCTGTGTGAACATGACCATGTCCACAAGTCCATTGGTAGTCTCCTGAAGAGGCTTCCAGTAAGTATTAATTGGCCATCAAATCAACAGAGAACTCTTATACCATCCTGTGTGTTGCATTTGGACAATAAGAGTACATAGATCTCTGTGGCTATTCCAATTTATAAAATGGAAGGCTGAACATTTTTCTTTATGTTGGAGACATGACTAAGTTTGATGGGCAGGGACACAAGTTGTCATGGCCTACCAGAACTCTACCTCCTTTTCCAGGTGTTCTGTTTAGTGGCCTACCAGTTCTGAGTATATTTATCTGGTGTTGGGCTCTTGAGATAGAAGAGGTATTCTGGTGGTATACAGTTTACCCTGTGGCCTAACAGAATTCTTATCCAAGCTAGCAGAGGAAGTCTTGGATGGGATGTTCAAGGCCTCCTCCCCCTGCAGCACAGAGAAGACATTCATACCAAAGCTGCCTTGGCAGTCTCTTTGCTCTGGCTTTTATCTGCCATGTTAAAAATGAGTGTTTTGTTTATATTTATTTATGAATATCTATATCCCACCTTTTTGCCTGTCAAGAGGCTTCCAAGATGGCTGACAATAAGAAAAAAATAACACACAATAAACAAACATTTCATTTTTTTAAAAAAAGGGCAGTGGTGACTGAAGGCACTGCAGGGGTGATGATATAAAATGGGTGAGAAACCTTTGGGCCTCCAGATGTTGTTGGATTCCCATGAGCTCAAGCCAGCATGGCCAATTGCCAGATGATGGGAGTTGTCATTCAGAAAAGGGCCAAAGGTTCTTCACCCTTTGTGTGAAATGTCTACTTCTCAGACCTAAGATATTGCTGCATGTGCTCTGGATATTCCAACTGGTGTTCTTTACAGGTTCTGTGCCAAATCATACATTATATTTGATATTCTGTGCCCAGTAGGATAGTAGTGATCTACAGAAGGAGTGGGGAACCTTTTCTGTCTGGAGGGCCAATTCTTCATCTCCCCAACCCCTGGTGTGCTAAAGTTGACAGGGCAGGGCCAACTAAAGACAGTGACATCAAGGGTTTCCCTTTGAAACTCTGATTTTGGGGACTTCAAAGCAAAAACTGTGGCTTTCAAACATGAAGGGGATTGAAGGCTCACTCTAATTGGCCCATCAGCTGATGGGTGAATGGGCATGAGCTTTGAAATGT
The DNA here is from genome assembly GCF_030035675.1 of Rhineura floridana. Taxonomy (NCBI): domain Eukaryota; kingdom Metazoa; phylum Chordata; class Lepidosauria; order Squamata; family Rhineuridae; genus Rhineura; species Rhineura floridana. The sequence goes on along the minus strand of NC_084484.1, from coordinate 91,655,229 downwards.
CCCCCCCCCTTCTGAAGGGTGAAGGGGACTGAAGGTGTGCTCTGATCTGCCTATTAGCTGGTGAGCAAATGGTAGTGTGCCTTTAAATGCCCACTCTCATAGTGGATGTGGTTTGGGGAAATGACCTCACGGACCAAACTGGACCCCTTGGGGAAGCATGATTGGACTGAAGGCTGGAGGTTCTTCACTCCTAAGCTGTATTTAGGGAATATTTGTCAGATGTCCTTGTCATGGACAGATCTCTCACTGCTGTAGGCTTATGTATTTCTGTAGTTGGTCAGGTCATGCTTTAATAAAATATTCAGAGCCGAGGGACAGTAGAACCAGCAACTGACATGCTCTGTGTATTCAGAGAACATCTGAGAATCTTTAGAAGTTGCTCGCATGGGTCAGGTTGAATTATTTTGAAGAGTAGGTGTTCCTAATTAAACTTGACAAAAATAACTTTTCAATTGCATCTACAAGACATACTTACATTTTTAAAATGGGAAAAGAAATGTCTTTGTTTAATGAGATGTTAGATGAAGGAGGACAACAAAATTCTCAACTCAGAAGACTGAACTGCTCAGTGGCTACTTTGTTGCAGTTGCTAGAGAGAAAAGGAAATCTATGAAAAGACATTTATCATTATTGATTCTGGGATCAAAAGCCCTTCAATTTGAGAAGAGCTAACTGTAAATTCACTCATGCATCAAAAGTATAGAAGCTGAAAGCTAATGCACTCACCATAACTTCCTCTCTACAAAAGCAGAAAACAGATTCAACAGTGTCACATATTGTGTTCATTTACAACTTACCTCTTACTTTTTCAGGAGAAGACTATTTCTAGAATCTCTTACTAGTTGCAGATTTGTGCCCGTGGCTTAATGTTTTTCATGACACATTAAATAGTTTATCAGTAGAATAATCTTAAAGTACTTGTCTATTTCCTCTATTTTGCTTTTTGGTTTCAATTAAAAAACAAAACAAAACACCTGTGTAGCCATATTGCCCTGCAGTTTCTCCTATTCATTTTACATTGTGATTTCAGTTCCAGATGTTTGAAATCTAGTCTCACTGCAATATGTAGGTGCTTCAAAGAAAGTGTATACAGGGTGTGTGTGTGGGTGGGGGGTTGAAGATAATAGAATCACAGAATTATAGAGATGGAAGGGGCGTATAAGGCCATCAAGTCCAACCCCCTGGTGAATGCAGGAATCCAAGATAAAACATATCCAACAGGTGGCTGTCCAGCTGCCTTTTTAATGCTTCCCAGTGTTGCAGAGCTCACCACCTCCCTAGGTAATTGGTTCTATTGTCGTACCCACTGTAATAGTTAGGATGTTCAGTCAAAATCTGGCTTCCTGTAAGTTGAGCCCATTATTTTGTGTCCCACACTCTGAGATTTGAGAAGAGATCTTGGTTTTCCTCTGTGTGACAACCTTTCAAGTACTTGAAGAGGGCTATCTTATCTCCCCTTAGTCTTCTCTTCTTAAGCCTAAACATGCCCAGTTCTTTCAGTCTCTCCTCATAGGGCTTTGTTTCCAGTCCCCTGATGATTCTCGTTGCACTCTTGTGAACCCATTCCAGTTTGTCTGCATCCTTCTTAAAGTGTGGTGTCCAGAACTAGACACAATACTCAAGATGAGGACTAACCAGTGCCGAACAGAGGAGAACTAGTACTTCATGCAATTTGGAAATTATACTTCTGTTAATGCAGCCTAAAATAGCATTTGCATCTTTTGCAGTCACATCACACTGTTGTTGATCACAAGCTGAATATGAACCAACAATTCCAAGAATGGAATACAGGAATTAAATAAACTATGTGTGATTTATTTATTTAATATACTGTCCTTCCTCTCTAAGGAGGCAAATTTCATTCCCTCCCCACGCCCCCAAGAGAGTTTTGAAAGTGTGGGTTGGGCCAGTTGAACAGATTTGCTTTCATCTTTTGAAGGTGTGGTTTAGGTTGGTTATCAGCTACTGTCATTCCTCAGGGAAGAGGCTGCCCAGCACTGGACAGTCTCACACTTGTTGCTCTAGTGACAGACAAGTGATAGGATCTAGAGTTCAAAGTTAATCTCATGTGGGAGAGGTGCTTTTTACTTGTGTGTGGCCTTCAGTTGGTTCTCTCTCCTCCATGGTCAGTGGTTTAAAAAAAGGCTTACCACCCCTGGAATAAAAGGGGAGAAATTTCCCTTCCCTGTGGTCTATAGCTCTTGAATTCAGGTCTGGGGCAGCCATCACTGAACCCTCTGATACATCATGAGGATGGGGAAAGTAAAACATTAACTTGGTCCCTGCACTATATCCACGCTATGGGAAAGGTTTTGTGGGGAATTGAGGCTGGGTGAAATGCAGCAAAAAGCATGCATACCCCCAATACTAATCCCTCTCCCAGAAGATTTAAACTGTTGCAGTGACTACACCATTTAGAGCTTCTTGGGAAGAGAGGTTTTTTATTACTCATAATAAAATTCCTAACCCACTTTACCCCTCCAGTGGAGATGCTCAAAGTGGCTTAAAAATATTCTAGTCATTAATAACAAATACATAACAGTAGTGCATCTCAACACTAAAAAATAGCATTAAAAACCAAAAGTGCCACAACTAGCACACACTAATTTAAACCGTAAAATCAGAGGCTTGTGTTCAAATGCTGGCATGGATGATCTATCCACTTGTGGTAGAGAACTCCTCATATAAGGTGTTGTCACCAAAAAGCCTTCCTCTGTGTTGCCACCAAACATACTTGTGGCTCTCTTGCATATGTCACTTATCAGCTGATTTTAGAAGGCTAGGCAGATTCACATGGGAGGTAGCTTGCTGATACAATACAGGGGTCACATGACTCCATCACTTGACACAGGACAAGATTTTAGTGGCAGCATTTTGTACCAAGTTTCTTAATGGTTTTCAAGAAAAGCCATACATAGAGCATGTTAGTGCTGTGTCACATCCATACCCCGCCCTCTCATTATGTTAAACTATTTGGCTGTGTGGGTTTTTTTCTGCTGTGTGTGTGTGTAGAACTTTGGAGAGGTGTTTATGGGGGTGGGGTCTGCTGCTCTTACTTTTAAAATTGTTATGAGATGGCTGTGTGGTATCTGTTGTTTTTAACCTTTTAAATTGTAACAGTGACATTGTCTTGGCTTCTGAACCATTGTCTGTCTCTCCCAGCTTCTCGGAATGCTTGCTTGCAAGATGCTGTATCAGGACTATCTTCAAGAGGCTTTCCAAGAAGTGTAGCTGACACTTCTTTTTAAAAAGTCCTTTGCTTCTCTCCTATAGTAGCAGTAATAAATCCTCCAGAGCTCTTCCATCCTCTGCAGGTGGTTTTCTGGTCAGCCACACTTCTTGGAAAGTCCCCTGAATGTCATCCTGCTATGTAGCATTCTAGTGGGCATTCTAGGAAGCCTGGAGACAGAGGAGTCAGTCTGAAACTACTGTTTAAAAATTGTTATAAACAAAGAAGAAACATAATTTAGCCCTCCTTCCAAATATTCCTTTGAAGTTCTCATATTGATCTCCTTGTTCATAGGAGATTTCTTTCCACCAATCCCCCACATGAATGGCTTGGGAGGAAAAAACCAGACAAAAATATTTACACTAGACAGCATGTTGCAATAGTCCAATGGAAATTTGACTCTTGTACATATGACCATGGCCAGGTCTGGCTGTGCCAGGAACAGGTGCAACTGGTGCAGCACTGCAACTGGCACCTGGGTATCCAGTAGCAAGACTAGGTTCAGGAGACCCCCAAGATATAAATCTGATATTTTAAGGAAAGTGCAGCTTGTCCTATACAGACTGACTTCCTATGCCTGGACTTGATGCCTCCAGACTAGCAGTGCCTCTGTCTTTATCCAGATTTAATTTCACTTTGTTTACCCTTATCAAACCCATCATTGGCTCCAGATTCTGATTGGGAACCTCCGCAGCCACCCCCAGATAAAATGGCAAGGAAATGTCGTACTGGGTATCATTGATACAGTAATGGCAACCTATCCCATAATCCCAGATAATAATTCCAGCAGATTCATGTAGATGTTAAAGACATAGAAGGCAAGACTGAATCCTGCAGGTTTGGGGCATTCTAGACCAAAGGGTTGAGCCACCATCTCTCAGTAGTACTTACTGAAACTTGCCCTCAAGGAAGAAGTGGAGCCACTGCGGAATGGTCCTCCCTCCCCAAGACTACCCAGTAGGATACTATGGTTGATGGTATCAAAAAGCCTTGTGAGAGGTCCAGCAGAACCAGCAGGAATACATCCCTTTCCCCTCCTGTTTAATTTCCAGAATAGATAATCTACTAGGGTGGCCAAGGCATTCCTTCCCCAAACCATGACATTTGCCAGACTGAAATGGGACAAAATAATCAGTTTCATCGAGGACTTTTTGGAGCTGCGTTGCTGCCATTTGCTCAAGTGCTCTGTAATACAATTTAAAACTGTATCTTGGATTACAAATATTTCAGAAAACTAAATAAGAAACATTTTCAAAATTTGCCATGTTATTTGAAATGAAAATATGAGAATCACTGTTATAAAGCCAGAGGTCTTTCAGACAAGCTAATGTGTAGCTATGCTGCATGGGGTATAGATTTCCTTGGAACTGATTGAACTAGTGAGGTATGTTCCATGGGTCACGTCCAACAATAAAGTCACCATTATGCATTGCTTGTAGGCAAAGAAGTCTGGAAAGAGCTGTGGCCTTTTCTGTTTAGGAAATTCTATCACCTGTGCTATAGGATTTCTTCTCCTATGTATCAAGTTTCATTGCCAGTAAATATTTTTCAATTAATTATTACGGTTTGGCTTCTAAATGACTAGAGAGAATAGTTCATTTTGGTATCTGATAGGCGGTGTCTAGGATCTGCTACAAGTAATCACTTATAACACAAAGTATCACTCCCTCCCTCTCCAATTGCGAATCAAGGTCTCTGACATAAGGTTGTTCACCTCCTAAGTCTCATCTCTTAATATATTAGTTGGTCATTAAAGTGATTATTTAAATGACCAAGGATGAAAGACTACTTGTAATTCAGATTTTTCCTAAACAGTGCAATGCTAATTGCTTGATATTGCTAGTCAGGCTGAAGCCATGGGTGATCTTTACTTAATTCAGTTCAAAGTAGTTGGGATCCATGTCTTGAGTTGGAGAAGCTGAAATGCACCAAGAACTACTAGGATAAGGTAAGGCAGTAGCGCCACATTATTAGTACATATTAACCTAAAAACAGCATGCTTTTTGCCAACAGACTGATGTTGCACAAACCCTTTCTATTATCTGAGGCTTGAGCACAGAAAATCAGTCACTAGTCAAGATCTTGGCCTTGGACTCATAGATTCCCAGTTCAAGCCTGGAAGTCCCTGACAAATATAATCTAGGGGGTGCATCTTCTTTTTCTCTCTCCTCTCCCCCCCAAACTTAGGAGGCAGACAGAATTTCTGGGCACCATCTTGGAGGGAGAGAGAGAGAGAGAGGAATGCAGTACCAAAGCGGGATAATTTTGCTCAAGTGGCTCTACCATCTGCATCCATTATCCTGCCCATGTGTTAAGATCTGCAGGGGAAGCACTGTTAGTGGTCCCCACATCCAATGAGATCTGTGGAATGGGGATTTATGACCGAGCTTTCTCAGCAGTAACTTACGCCTCTAGAATAACCTTCCCTTTGAAGTGTGTTTCATGCGGACATTATTGTCAAGATACACTTGTTTGCTCAGGCTTTTGTGGAAGCGTGAGGTAAACTAGATTGGATTTTTGCCACTGCTGCTGTTCTATTTGTGTGGAATTTCCATTGGCTGGTTTTAGTATTGTTTAGTTTTGGTTTTAAGTTTGTATCTTTCTGCTTTGAGACTTTCAGGTGAAGGATGGTCAATGAATGGATGAGATGTCAGGGCTCATACTTCTAAATGAAAATCATAGCTTCTCATTCCTTCTTCTAATGAGGAACTGCTCGTTGCTATTTCAAAGTGGCAAGGGAAAGGCACTTTGCATGTGTTCATAGCAATAAGGGGAGAAAGGGTGGATAAAAAGGCAAGTTGCAAAGAATGAAAATGAGCTGGGAGGAATGAGCAAGAAAATGAGTGGAAAATGTGAAAAAGAATAGAGGAAGAAAGAAGAGTTGGGTCTAAAGATGTGCAAAAGAAGAAATAATCAAGGAGAAAGTAAATTGGTCAAGTCAGGGGGGAGGGAACATAGGAAGAGCTTGCTGGATCAGGCCAGTGGCCCATCTAGTCCAGCATCCTGTTCTCATAATGGCGAACCAGATCCCTATGGGAAGCCTCCTGTGGTTTCCCCCTCCGACTATGGAGGCAGAGTATAACCATCATGGCTAATAGCTGTTTATAGCCTTATCCTCTTTAAATCTGTCTAATCCTCTTCTAAAGCCATCCGGTGGCTATCAATGCATCTTATGGGAGCAAATTCCATAGTTTAACTATGTGTTGAGTGAAGAAGTACTTTCTTTTTTTGTCTGTCCTGAATCTTCCAACATTCAGTTTCATTGGATGTCCACAAGTTCTAATATGAGAGATGGAGAAGAACTTTTCCCTGCCCACTTTCTCCATGCCATGCATAATTTTATATGCTTCTGTCATGTCACCTTACTCACCTTTTCTCTAAATTAAAAAGCCCCAAATGCTACAACCTTTCCTCATAGGGTAGTTGCTCCATCCCCTTGATCATTCTGGTTGTTTTTTCTGAACCTTTTCCAACTCTACAATATCTTTTTTGAGGTGAACTAACCAGAACTGTACACAGTATTCCAAATGCTGCTGCACCATAGATTTGTATAGCAGCATTATGATAATGGCAGTTTTATTTTCAATATCCTTCCTAATGGTCCCTAGCATGGAATTTGCCTTTTTCACAGGTACTGCACACTGGGCAGACATCTTCATTTAGCTCTCCACCACAATCCCACAGTCTCTCCTGGTCACTCACCACCAGTTCAGACCCCATGAGGATACATGAGATTTTGTGCTCCCATATGCGTAGCTTTATACTTGTTTACATTGAATTTTGTTTGCCATTGTACTGCCCTTTAGAGGTCCTTTTTTGAGCTCTTCACAATCCCTTTTTGTTTTAACAACCTGAACAATTTAGTATCATCAGCAAACTTGCCCATCTCACTGCTCACCCCAACTCTAGATCATTTATGAATGTTAAAAAGCACAGGTCCAAATACTGATCCTTGGGGGACTCCACTTTCTATATCCCTTCATTGACAGAGCTGTCAGTTTATTCCTACTTTCTGTTTTCTGTTTCCTAGCCGATTCATGATCTGCTAGAGCACTGTTCCTTCAACCTTTGGTCCCCAGATGTTGGTGAGCTACAACTTCCATCATCCCTGATCATTGACTAAGCTGGTTGAGGATGATGGGAGTTGTAGTCAAACATCATCTGGGGACCTAAGGTTGAAGAACAGTGCACTAGAGGACCTCTCCTCTTATTCCCATGAATGTTAAACTTACTCAGAAGGTTTTAGTGAGGTAACTTGTCCAAGAACACTTCGTCAACTGCATTGCCTCTATATGCTTGTTGACACTCTCAGTGAACTCATATATGTTAGTGAGACAGGACTTAACCTTTGCAGAAGCCATGCTGGTTCTGGTTTAGCAACTCTCGCTCTTCTATATACTTGCTTATTTTGTCTTTAACAATACTTTCCACCAGTTTTCCTGGGAGACGTTAAGCTAACCAGCCTCTAACTTCCAGGATCCCCCCCCGGGTCCCTTGGTGTTACATGGGCCACTTTCCCGTCCTCAGGTATGTATGGAGTTACGTATTTTTGTTAGAAGATCAACAATTTCACATTTGTGTTCTTGAGAACTCTGGGGCGGATGTCATCTGGACTCAGCAATTTGTCAGTTTTTATTTTGTCTGTTAAACACAACTTTATCTCTCGTCCCCTCTGTTTGCCTCAGTTCCTCAGACTCCCTGCAAAAGTTCAGGTGTGGGGATCTGTCCTATATCCTCTGCTGTGAAGACAGATGCAAAGAATTAATTAAGCTTCTCTGAATCTTCTTATCCTGCTTTTGCCCACTTTTGGCTCCCTAGCCATCCAAGGATCCAACTGCCTCCCTAGATGGTATACTGCTTTGAATGTATTTAAAGAATTTTTGTTGTTGGTCTTTATGTTTTTAGCAGATGATAAAAGATAATTGTGTAGAAAAAAGATGTGAGAGGAGAAAAAAGTTGCTGGATTTACACATAGTAGGAAATATAGAAGTAGAAGCCTCTTGCCTAATGTGTAATCTCTTAAATATATACTATTTGGTATTTGATACAGTGCTTATTTAATAGAAAACATATTCATTGCTTATAGTTTGAGGAGAATTAACATCCAAATGTAAATAAGCCATAAAGTGTATTTTAAACAGCATTTCCGTATTTTGGATGTTGTTTGGTTCGTTATTTTTTTTTATTATTATTATTATTTATTGTATTTATTGTATTTATATATTGTGCTTGTTTTTATCTTTTTGTACACCGCCCAGAGAGCCTTCGGGCTTAGGGCGGTATATAAATTAAACTAAACAAAAAATAAATAAATAAATAAATACGTCCAGGGTGGGAGCTATTGCTTCTTTTCCTGGTAGGGTGAAGTACTCTTACTGCCAATAGCAGAAAAGAAATAAATTGTTCATTTTGTGTAAAATTCTCTATTGAAGCATTAAGTAAACATAGAGGGGGGACTATGGGAATACTAAGTTGTGTTGTACCATGTACCAACAAGCTGGCTGTAGCCACTACATGCATTATGTGTACCCCAGATGTTAACATGAATAATTTATCAGTTATCAATATTAAATGCTTACAAGTCTTGACCTGTATACAAAAACAGATTGGGTGATATCCAGTTACAGAGTAAACCCACCGATTTCAGTAGGTCTACTCTGAGTATGACAGTTGGATATCACCCATTGTAGAAAATTTCAAGATACTGCATCATTAATTTCTTAGGGTTGTATCCAGTTGTGTTCTTCTGCTAATGAAAGTCTATTTCTCCCAGCAAACGCTTTTGTGAGAGGAAATTATTTTTGCTGATTCCTCCCTTTCTCTGTAGTCCGCTACACCCCGCAAACTAGAACTTTGGATCAGCATGAGAGGTGGGGTGGGGTCTGCAGAAGAATGCAAAAATACCTCATCCCCTTTCTGCTCACAGAAGCCTCCACTAATTCAAAGAGTGTTACATCAGTGTGTGTGTGTGTGTGTGTGTGTGTGTGTGTTATGTGCCTTCAACCCTATGAATCGGCAACCTCCAATAGCATTTGTTATAAACCACCCTGTGGGAGGACACCATTGGATACAACCAATTCTAATATAGTGTTTTTCCTCTATATTCTACATTTGCATTCATAGGACTCTAGTACTGGTGTATGTCAGAATATTTAATAGCAGGGGTGGGGAACTTATGAGTCTCCATGTGTTGTTGGACTCTGACTCCCATCAGCCGCAGCAGTCAGGGATGATGGGAGCTGGGAGTCCCCAGTATTGGCGGGGGGTGTCACAGATTTCCCATCACTGTTTAATAGTACTGAGGAGTGCATTTTGATCTGATATATTGGCTTCAGTTGTGACTTTTTTGCTAATTGCCACAAAATGATTGTTTCATTACTGTTTATCTGAATAAATAGAATGTAGGGCTTTTCATCTTTTAAAAACCATCTTCTAGTTCATTCAGGAAACCCACTTCTTAGTCATACATGCTATCCTTGAATTTTACTGCTCAGAGCTGAATTTCATTCCGATGATCAAAACAGCGGTTTAGTTGTAAACTAAAATTATAATTCATCTCGAGAAGCAGGGAGAAGTTCATCAGGAGGGCTTTAAACTGAATCCTAAGGGGGAGGGAGACGTAAACTTTGGTAATGACTGATGAAGGCTTGTGCACAGTAACAGGAACAGAGAGATCAGCTCTAACAGGGCCCAGTAACTGTCCTCAGAAAAATGTAGTAAGGAAGCCAAGCCACAAATCACATGGTCTTCGATGTCTATACTAATGAACGGAGCATGGGAAACAAGCAGGACGAACTTAAACTCTTAATACAGAAGGGAATAATTACAACTGGACAGGTATAACTGAAACTTGGTGGGATGACTCCCATGACTGGAATACAGCAACGGAAGGATACAACTTGTTCAAAAAGAACAGAAGGAATAAAAAGGGAGGTGGAGTCGCGCTATATGTTAAAAATATATATCCCTGCACAGAAATACAGGAAGATGAGCTTGGTAGCTCCACCGAGAGTATCTGGATTAAAATTAATGGGACAAGTAATAAAAGGAATGTGGTGCTTGGAGTCTACTACCGACCACCCAATCAAGGAGAAGACGAGAATGTAACTTTTGAAAAGCAAATTGCCAATGTTTTGAGGAGGCATGATGTAGTAGTAATGGGGGACTTCAATTATCCCGATATCTGTTGGGAGACAAACTTTGCCAAACACGGCCCCTCCAACAAATTTCTGATTTGTGTTGGAGATAAATTTCTCCTACAGAAAGTGGAGGAAGCAACCAGAGGATCAGCTATCCTTGACTTGATTCTAACCAATAGAGATGATTTGGTGGATGAAGTGGCAGTTACGGGAACTCTGGGGGAAAGTGACCACACCATACTTGAATTCTTGATTTTAACAGAAGCAAAAGGTGAAAGTAGCCATACGTGCACCCTGGACTTCAGGAAAGCTGATTTTAATAAACTCAGAACAATTGTAAGTACGGCTCCATGGTAAGCAACCCTAATGAGAAAAGGAGTCCAAGATGGGTGGGAGTTTCTAAAAAAGGAAATTCTAAACGCTCAATGGCAAGCAATTCCAACAAGGAAAAAGGAGGGGAAACAGCAGTAGAAGCCAGTGTGGCTTCACAAAAAGCTTAGGGAGGACCTGAAAACAAAAAGGACACATACAGGAGGTGGAAGGAAGGCCAGGCCACAAAGGAAGAGTACAGGCAGGTATCACGGAATTGCAGGGATGGTGTCAGGAAGGCTAAAGCTGAGAATGAGCTGAGGCTAGTGAGGGATGCTAAAAGCAACAAAAAAGCTTTCTTCAGGTACGTCCATAGTAAAAGACAGAGAAAAGAAATGGTGGCACAGCTATTCAATGAGGATGGCAAAATGATAACAGATGACAAAGAAAAGAAGTGCTCAATTCCTACTTTGGCTCAGTCTTCTCCCAAAAAAAGGGTCTAGGACCCTCCCGGGAAACATGGACAGGATTGGAGCTTGAGATTGATAGACAAACTGTCAAGGAATACCTAATCACTGTGAATGAGTTCAAATCGGCAGGACCCGATAAAGTGCATCCTAGAGTATTGAAGGAACTGGCTGAAGAACTCTCAGAACTGCTGTCTATTATCTTTGTGAAATCATGGAGGACTGGTGAAGTGCCGGATGACTGGAGGAGAGCTAATGTTGTCCCTATCTTCAAAAAAGGCAAGAAGGAGGAACTGGGGAACTACAGACCAGTCAGCCTAACATCAATCCCTGGAAAATCTCTGGAGCAGATTATAAAGCAGTCAATCTGTAAGCACCTTGAAAACAATGCAGTGATCCCTAGGAGCCAACATGGATTTATGAAGAACAAATCCTGCCAAACTAATCTTACCTCCTTTTTTGATCGGGTAACCTCCCAGGTAGACTGTGGGAATGCTGTGGACATAATATATCTCGACTTCAGTAAAGCTTTTGACAAAGTGCCCCATGATATTCTGATTAGCAAGCTAGCTAAATGTGGGCTGGATGGATCAACTATCAGGTGGATCCACAGTTGGCTCCAGAATCGTACTCAAAGAGTGCCTATGAATGGTTCCTTCTCAAACTGGGCGGAAGTAACAAGTGGGGTACCGCAGGGCTTGGTCCTGGGCCCAATGCTCTTCAACATTTTTATTAACGACTTGGATGAGGAGGTACAGAGCATGCTTATCAAATTTGCAGATGATACAAAATTGGGGGGCACAGCTAATACTGTGGAAGAGAGAAACAAAATTCAAAGGGACCTTGATAGGCTGGAGCATTGGGCTGAAAACAACAGAATGAAATTCAACAGGGATAAATGAAAAGTTCTACACTTAGGAAAAAGAAACCAAATGCACAGTTATAAGATGGGGGATACTTGGCTCAGCAATACGACATGTGAGAAGGATCTTGGAATTGTCACAAGCTGAATATGAGCCAACAACGTGGCTGCAAAAAACACAAATGCTATATTAGGCTGCATTAACAGAAGTATAGTTTCCAAATAGCGTGAAGTATTAGTTCCCCTCTATCCAGCACTGGTTAGGTCTCATCTTGAATACTGCGTTCAGTTCTGGTCTCTGCGCTTCAAGAAGGATGCCAACAAACTGGAACAGGTTCAGAGAAGGGCAACGAGGATGATCAGGGAACTGGAAACAAAGCCTATGAGGAGAGACTGAAAGAACTGGGCATGTTTAGCCTGGAGAAGACTGAGGGGAGATATGATAGCACTCTTCAAGTACATGAAAAGTTGTCACACAGAGGAGTGCTGGGATGTCTTCTCGATAGTGCCAGAGTGCAGGACACGGAATAATGGGCTCAAGTTGCAGGAAGCCAGATTTCGACTAGATATCAGGAAAAACTTCCTAACTGTTAGAGACCACTCCTGAAGAAACCTTCCCTGGATCCAGATAATTTGAACAACTATAGACCGGTAGCGAATGTTCCATTCCTGGGCAAGGTCTTAGAACGTGTGGTGGCCAGCCAGCTCCAGGTGCTCTTGGGTGAAACCGATTATCTAGATCCGTTTCAATCCAGTTTTAGGCCCGGTTTTGGCACTGAAACAGCCTTGGTCGCCCTGTATGATGACCTATGTCGGGAGAGGGACAGGGGGAGTGTAACTCTGTTGATTCTCCTTGATCTCTCAGCTGCTTTTGATACCATCGACCATGGTATCCTTCTGGGGAGTCGGGAGTTGGAGGTACTGCTTGGCAGTGGCTCCGCTCCTACTTGGTGGACCGCCTCCAGAAGGTAGGGCTTGGGGAGCATTGTTCGATACCCTGGACTCTCCATTGTGGAGTCCCGCAGGGATCGGTTCTGTCCCCTATGCTTTTTAACATCTTCATGAAGCCGCTGGGTGCAGTCATCAGGAGTTTTGGAGTGCGTTGTCACCAGTATGCTGATGACACGCAACTCTATTTCTCCTTTTCATCTTCATCAGGTGAGGCTGTTAATGTGCTGAACCGTTGCTTGGCCGCGATAATGGACTGGATGAGAGCTAATAAACTGAGGCTCAATCCTGACAAGATTGAGACGCTGTTGGTGAGTGCCTTCTCCTCCCAGATGGTGGATGTTCAAACTGTTCTGGATGGGGTTACACTCCCCCTGAAGGAACAGGTTCGTAGCTTGGGGGTTCTTTTCGATCCATTCCTGTCTCTCGAGGCTCAGGTGGCCTCGGTGGCACGGAATGCGTTCTACCACCTTCGTTTGGTAGCCCAGCTACACCCCTATCTGGAAAGCGACGACCTCACTTCAGTTGTGCGTGCTCTGGTAACCTCTAGATTGGATTACTGCAATGCGCTCTACGTGGAGCTGCCTTTGAAGACAGTTTGGAAACTACAGCTAGTGCAAAACGCAGCTGCTAGAATGTTGACGAGGAGCAGGCGGTCTGCACATATAACACCTGTCCTGGTTCGTTTGCACTGGCTACCTATTTGTTTCCGGGCTAAATTCAAAGTGCTAGTTTTGACTTATAAAGCCTTACACGGCGCGGGACCACAATACCTAGCGGAACGCCTCTCCCGATATGAACCTACCCGCTCACTACGTTCAACATCAAAGGCCCTCCTCCGAGTCCCGACCCACAGAGAAGCTCAGAGGGTTGTAACAAGATCCAGGGCCTTTTCAGTAGTGGCCCCCGAATTATGGAACAGTCTCCCTGATGAGGTACGCCTGGCGCCTACACTTTTATCTTTTCGGCACCAGGTTAAAACCTTTTTATTCTCCCAGGCATTTTAACTTAATTTATTTTTTAGCTTTCAATCTATACCAGGCTGTATTACTGTTTAATATGTATGCTTTTTACTGACCTTTGTAATTTTATTGTATTTTACTCTATGTTGTGCACCGCCCTGAGAGCCTTTTGGCTGTGGGCGGTATAGAAATCGAAATAAATAAATAAAATAAATAAATAAATACGACAATGGAACCAATTACCTAGAGAGGTATTGGGCTCTCAGACACTGGAGGCCTTCAAGAGGCAGCTGGACAGCCATCTGTCAGGAATGCTTTGATTTGGATTCCTGCATTGCGCAGGGGGTTGGACTTGATGGCCTTATAGGCCCCTTCCAACTCTACTATTCTATGATTCTATGGCCTTTTCTTGTTGGGTACTAGTGCTTGTGCGAGATTGCTGTGAAGACAGAGGCTACAGTCTTGACGTATTGTGACCAGAATTACGTGCCTGGTCCACATGTTAACACCAATTTCCCTATGCTGCATACCAAACAACTTTTGGAACTTGTGTAAGTAGTGTTTGTGAAACAGTTGTAGGGCTGTTTTTTGACCTATTTCTAAAAAAAAGTCTCAAACTCTTGCGAGCACCTTGGGGAACTATATATAGTGACAAGTGCTCCAAGACAAATTATCATTATTTTGACCCATTCTGTATAGATGGTTTCTCTGTTATGAGTGAGAGAGCCATATGATATATTGGGATAGTCTGTAAGTGGTGTTCCATTTGATGGGAGGTTTACAAAAGTATAGGTTGCCCTGCTGGTTTCACAGAGAAGTATACAAGATTGGCGAGCTAAGATAGAGCAAGCTTTCATGTTTCACAACAGCCTTAATCAGACAAAATTATTCAGAACACAGAAAGGTGAATATGCTTTGATTTATAATTGCAAAAATAATATACCGTTTTCTTTAAAATAGACAAAACTCATTAAAAAACGCTTTGCCTACTTACGTGATCTATGCCTGTTACAAAGTAGGGAAATGTTTTAGAGCAAAAACACATTAAATTCACAGGAATAGCGTGGGTCCTGAAAATATGCATCTTAAGTGCCAAAGGCCAGGGTAAAGAGGTTTGTAGCATTTGCCGAAAACAGTTGCAGGAGCTTCATTCTTAGTGCATTGCAACAGCTGAATCTGGTGGGTGTCCTGCACTTGCATTAGAGACTGTGCAAGAACTTTCACAACTGCTACTACTTTCATTATACTGTGTGACATTTTAAGCATGTTTGCTTCCAATTGTACAACAACATAACTCTTAAACTTCTTATTTATTTTATTTATTTGTTTTATTTGATTTCTATCCTGCCCTTCCTCCCAGCAGGAGCCCAGGGCGGCAAACAAAAGCACTAAAAACATTTTAAATAATCATAAAAGCAGTCTTTAAAATACATTAAAACAAAACAGCTTTAAAAACATTTTTTTAAAAAGATTTGAAGACATCAAAAGGTTAAAAACATTGGGGGAGGGGGTTCCAAAAAGGTTTAAAAACATATTAAAAAGCAATTCCAACACACAGACTGGGATATGGTCTCAACTGAAAAGGTTTGTTGAAAGAGGAAGTTCTTCAATAGGTACTGAAAAGATAACAGAGATGGCGCCTGTCTAATATTTACGGGTAGGGAATTTCACGGGGTAGGTGCCGCCACACAAAGGTCCGTTTCCTATGTTGTGCAGAACGGACCTCCTGATAAGATGGTATCTGAAGGAGGCCCTCACCTGCAGAGCGCAGTGATCGACTGAGTATATAAGAATATGTTCACTAATAGGAAAAATCCTTGTGGTTTAAGAATGTACCTATGGCCAACAGATATTTCTAACAAACTTTAAAAAGCAGGGAAATTGGGCAGCTATAGTGAATGCACCAATGGAGCAGGAGACCTGACCTCCTGTCTGAGATATTGTACTGCCCTACAAATTTGTCAAAATGCACAATTTGGAAGAATTTGGTAACGTGCCTCTGAGCATATGGTGAGTGGTGGCAACACCTACCATCTCAGAAGACGGAGAATTACATTTTTGTATGTTTGTTGGTGTTCTTACTTTGCTTCTTTTCTGTGTTACTACCGTTTCTACAGAAAATCTAACCTAGAAAATTACATTTCTCTGATTATTCATCCTAGAAATCTGTGTCAAATTTGTTTTTATTAATTTCAACACCTTGTTATTGGTCAGTCATGTGGTGAAGACAGCCTTTTGTGTTTCAAACGGGAGATTATGCTCTATTTCTATTTTGGGCGCATTAACAGTTGAAACTGCAGTTTGATGTAAAATCAGACTGATTACAATATGTTGCTACTTAAGCAATGACTTCAGCTATTGGAAAAACAAACTTGGCCTGCCCAAGATGCATGTTTTCAGCCTGCTATGCTTAAACTACTCCACTTAAGGAGAGGTGTGCATAGTCAGTTAAAAACATAGAGCACACCTAGAATTTTGCTAGAATATATTTCATCTCCCACTGTTTTATCTTGTGCAAACTGAGACACTCCTCATGTCCATTTGAAACTATTCTGCAGTGCCATTATTCCACAGTGGTTTTTGTAGCTTTTTTTTAGCGTTGCAAAGTGTTGTTGTAGTTCACAGAAACAGAAGCAATATTCACAGAAACGGAAGCAAAAGAATGATTTACTACAGGAAGCTTCACTAAAATTGCAAAGTAAATCAAACATATTTAAAGTGACTATCTGAACAATATTAACTATTTTAATATTGTTACTTCTTCCCTGCTAAAACAAGTTCAGCACAGCAAATGTCTTGTTTCTGTTATTTGGGCTGATTGCAGGTGTTGCCACCACTTACCATATGTTCAGAGGCACATGTTACCAAATTCTTCCAAGCTACACAGCAAGTGGATTGGACTGTGAAAGACCAACCCAAATGGTGTTTGCATTTTGACCAATTTGTAGGGCAGTACAATATCTCAGAGAGGAGTTCAGGTCTCCTGCTCCCCTGGTGCATTCATGATAGCTGCCCAATTTCCCTGCTTTTAAAGTTTGATAGAAATATCTGTTGGCTATAGGTACATTCTTAAACTGCAAGGTTTTTGCTTATTAGTGAATTTCCCTGCTTCCAGGAGGTAAGAAATGGGATCCTGTGCAAGTTTGCTGAGAATGATTGGTCATTTGCATGCTTATTGAGTTTAATTTAATTTATTGGATTTCTTAGTCACCCATCTGGCTGGCCATCCAGCCACTCTGGGTGACGTACAAAATGAACAAAATAACACAAAATGACACACCAATACAATAACATTAAAATCTAAAAGCAATAATGATAAAATCTAACCCACCCCAAAGGCCTGCCTGAAGAGCCAGGTCTTCACGGCCCAGCGGAAACTCATTGTAGAGGGGGCCTGGTGGAGATCATTTGGAAGGGAGTTCCATAGGGTGGGGGCCACAGTTGAAAAAGCCCTCTCTCTGGTCCTCACCAGTCTAGCTGGTTTGACTGGTGGGATAGAGAGAAGGTCTTTTGAGGCCGATCTTGTTAAGTGGCATAGCTGATGATGCTGGAGGCGCTCCTTCAGATAGACTGGGCCAAAACCGTGTAGGGATTTAAAGGTCAAAACCAACACCTTGAATTGGGCCCGGCAAGCAACTGGTAGCCAGTGCAATACTCTGAGCACTGGAGTTATGTGCAGGGCTGTGGAGTCGGTACACCAAACCTTCAACTCCTCCTCCTCCTCCTCTATTTGTCTACTGTCCGACACCGACTCCTCTATTTTTCTACTGTCCGACTCCAACTCCTCCCAAAATTGCTTCTTGTCAATCAAAATTTATTTGGAAGTCGGAGTCTACTGACTCCGACTCTGACTTCTCCCAAAATTGCTCCTGACTCCACGATTCCAACTCCACAGCCCTGGTTATGTGATCTAGCCGGCGGCTGCCTTTAATCAGGTGCGCTGCCGCATTCTGAACCAGTTGCAGCTTCCAGACCATTTTCAAGGGTAACCCCACGTAGAGCGCATTACAGTTGTCAAGGCGAGAGGAGACCAGGGCATGTACCACCGATTGGAGCAGATGATTGGGAAGGTAGGGGCGTAAACTCCGTATCAGATGGAGTTGATACAGTGCTGCCCGGCTCACAGCCGAAACCTGAGCTTCCATGGACAGTTGGGAGTCAAGAATGACCCAGAGGCTGCGGATCTGGTTTTTTAGGGCCAGTTGTATCCCATTGAGCACCAGGTCCAAATCCCCTAACCTTCCCTTGTCTCCCACGAACAGTACCTCGGTTTTGTCAGGGTTCAGTTTCAGCTTATTCCTTCCCATCCAGGCACTCACCGACTCCAGGCACTTGGACATGGTTTCTACAGCCAACCTCAGTGAAGATTTAAATGAGAGATAGAGCTGTGTGTCATCTGCATATTGGTGACACTGCAGCCCAAATCTCCTGATGATGGCCCCCAGCGGCTTTATATAGATGTTAAATAGCATCGGGGAGAGGATGGAGCCCTGCGGCACCCCACAAGTGAGAGGCCAAGGATCCGAAACCTCATCCCCCAATGCCACTCTCTGGTACCTATCAGAGAAGAAGAAACGGAACCACTGCAGAACAGTGCCCCCTATGCCTAACCCCTCCAATCGGTACAAAAGGATACTGTGGTCAACAGTGTCAAAACCTGCTGAGAGATCCAGGAGGACGAGGAAGGTGCCTTCACCCCTATCCAACACTCTCCTCATATCATCCACCAAGGCGACCAAGGCTGTTTCAGTCCCATGTCCAGGCCTGAATCCCGACTGAAATGGAGCCAGATAATCCGCTTCCTGCAAGTGCGCTTGCAACTGCTTCGCCACCACCCGCTCAACCACCTTGCCCAAGAATGGTAAGTTTGAGATTGGGCGAAAGTTGTTTAAATCTTGGGGATCCAAGGAGGGCTTCTTTAAAATTGGTTTTATTACTGCCTCCTTGAGAGCTGATGGCATCACACCCTCTTCCAAGGATGCATTTACCACCGCATTGACCCCCTCGCCCAGTCTATTCTTGCAGTTCATGATGAACCACGATGGGCAGGGATCAAGTAAGCAGGTGGTTGGCCTTAAGGTTGCAAGCACCTTGTCCACTTCATCAGAAGGAAGAAGCTGGAACCGATCCCACATCACCAGAAAACCACTGGCCGACTCTGACTCACTCACTGTATCCACAGCTTGCGGAATCGTACTCTTTAGACGATCGATTTTATCTGCAAAGTGCTTTGCAAACTCATCACAGGAGGTTTTAGAATGTCCCATCGGTTCCAAAGCAACTGGACCAACCAGGCTTCAGACCACTTGGAACAGCCTCCTGGGACAGCACTCTGCGGACGCAATAGAGGCAGCATAGAAATTCTTCTTTGCTGCCCCTATTTCCACATGGTAGGCCGCTGCAGCCGCTCTAACCCGTGTCCTATCGTCCTCAGAGCAAGATTTCCACCACCGGCGTTCTAGCCGTCTCACCTCCCGCCTCAGAATTTGCAGCCATGGAGTATACCACAGTGCTGTCTGAGTCCTATTCAGGGGGAGAGGGCGTTTCGGAGCCACCCAGTCTAATGCCCTGGTGATCACCTCATTCCACTCCTTCTCCAGAGAGTCGACCAAGTGCCCATCTGCAGGCTCCATAAAATCCCCAAGCACATTCAGGAATCCATCTGGATCTATCAAACGCCTGGGGTGGACCATCCTAATGGGTCCTTTACCCCCTCGGAGGGTGTGTGGCATCGGAAGGTCTACCTTCACCAAATAGTGATCTGACCATGACAAGGGGGTAAGAGATGTAGCCCCCATTTTCAGATCACTCCCCTCCTCTCCTGAGGCAAATACAAGGTCAAGTGCATGACCAGCTACATGGGTGGGCCCCATGGAAATAAGGCACAGCTCCCAGGAAGCCATGGTTTCCATGAAATCCCGAGGTGCCCCTGTGAGGGTGGCCCCAGCATGTATGTTGAAATCCCTTAGCACCAGCAAATTTGGGAATTGCGCCTGCACATCCGAGACCACCTCCAGCACCTCGGCCAGGGAGTTCATCATGCAGCGGGTGGACGGTACACGAGCAGAATCCCTAAGCTGCCCTTTGGGCCCAGCCCTCCAGTACATGCAATCCACAACCTTGGTCTCATGGAGAGGAGGTCTGGTGAGAACCAGGGACTCCCGGTAGATGACTGCCACTCCCCCTCCCCATTTCCCGACCCTCAGTTGCTGCACATATAGGAACCCAGCTGGACACATGGCCTCAAGGATGGGAGCTGCGGCCTCATCCAGCCAGGTTTCCGTAATACATGCCAGTTCCGCACCCTCATCCAATATCATATCATGGATGAGAGATGTTTTTTGGGCAACGGACCTGGCATTGCACAGCAACAACCGAAGGTCAGAGCATGGAGTCCCGCATCCCCCAGCTATCTTCCGGTGTTAGGCAGGCCCGGAACAAGGGACAGATATTACATATCTCTCCCTAGTTCCTCTTACCTGCCGTGGCCTGCCGCTAGCACCCCACCAGCATCTGCCATCCAGCCTCATTATATCTTGGCCTCTTCCCCTCCCTCCATCACTCCCCCCTGATATGCACATGCCCCTAACACTAGAGTCCGCAACTCAGGCAGGCCACCCACCCTTAAAACCACCCCAAATCTGCCCTTAAAACCACCCAAAATACTCTAAAATGAATCATGGATCGAGCTCTCCAGTTTCCAATGTCTCTCCACCCCTTGTCCCTAGAGGCAGCAACCAACCGCCTTCATTGGGGTCCAAAAGCCCTCTACCAGTCCTCCAGTTGTTACAGCCAAGGACAACAGCACTTGCTAATAGGAGCTAGGATTGGACGAAGGTAAAATTCTCAACAGAAGTCTCATGAGAGTCTCATAAGAGGATAGTGTAGTTGTTTAACAGCGACTCTCCTGTAGTGATGTTCCTGGAGGAGGAATCCTCTTCACGACTGACGTATTAGGATAACCTAATCCTTGTCCAACTCCTGGATCTTTCTGACCTAGCTCCCCACTAGGATTGTCACTGTTCTTGGAAATGTTCTTATAGCTGGTAAAACGCTGCTCATGAAGAATGTACTGAGACAACTTATGACACAGTCACTGAACGGTTAAACCAGCAGACGAATCAGCACTTGATGGCAAACTCACTGAAGTACAGCCAGAGACTTGGGTATGAGTCTGCAAAGAGTAAAACTCTCACTAAGATTCATAGATGGAGTTAATCAACAAGCAACAGCAGCCATAATCTCAGGTAGAGTTCAGTGGGATTTACTCCCCTGCAATCATGCTTAGGATAGGTAAAACTGACCATGGAGAGGGGAGCCTGGAGTGGGCAAGGGAGGAGGAAGAAGGAACAGGGAAGGAGAGGAAGAAGGGAGAAGAGAGGGGAATGAGAGGTAAGGCAGGTCTGATCATTTTCATGCTAATTGAGTTCAATGGAATTTACTCCTGTGCAGTCATGGCTAGGATAGGTAAAACTAACGGAGGGGGGGAGGGGGAAGGGGAAGGAGGGGATTGGAAGGGGTGAAGGAAGGGGGAGGGAAGGGGCAAAAGGGAGGTGATGGGAGGGAGTAGGAGGGTAGGTTTGATCATTTGCATACTTACTGAGTTCAATGGGATTTACTCCCGTGCAGTCATGCTTGAAAATGAAATGGGCTGCCTTCAAGTCAATTCCGTCTTATGACAACCCTATCGATAGGGTTTTCATAGTAAGCGGTATTCAGAGGTGGTTTACCATTGCCGCCTTCTGAGGGTGAGAGGCAGTGACTGATGCAAGGTCACCCTGTGAGCTTCACGGCTGTGTGGAGATTTGAACCCTGGTTTCCCAAATCATAGTGGTAGGATAGGTAAAACTGACCATGGGGGAGGGCAGAGGGGAGGGGAGGGGAAGCAGGAAGGGGAGGAGGGGGAAAAAGGGGATTGGAAGGGGATCAGCGAGGGGAAGGGAGGAGTGAAGGAAGGGAGAGGGAAGAAGCAAGAAGGAGGGGATAGGAAGGAGGAGAAGGGGAGGGCAGGTTTGATCATTTGCATGCTTTTTCAGTTCAGTGGGATTTGCTCCCATGCAATCATGCTTAGGATAGGTGAAACTGACCTGAGGGAGGGGCAGGGAGAGGAGTAGGGGGGCGTGGAGGGGAGGGGAGGAGATTTGGTGGGTGGGTACTGGGCAGAGGGGAAGCCCCTTTCCTTTCCAAAAGGAAAACATTGTGAACAGGATCATTTTTCAAGGTTTCCCCCACCTTTTTATTCTCCAGCAGGCACATGTAGCCTCCCACCCAAATTTAAACCAAAGCTGTCCCTGGCCACACCCACACCAGGCCTTTATTTCACTTTAGATGGTCATGGCTTCTCTCAAAGAATCCTGGGAAGTGTAGTTAGTGAAGGGTGCTGAGAGTTGCTAGGAGATGTCCTGTTCCCCTCACAGACCTTCAATCAGAGCGGCTGACTGGTAAACCATTCTGGCTGCTGGAGCTGTCAGGGGGATAGGAGTCTCCTGCCAGCACCCTACACAAACTACACTTCCCAGGATACTTTCAGGGAAGCCATGACTGTCTCAAGTGAAATAAAGGTCTGGTGTGGGTGTGTCCCCCTGATTAGGCAAGCCCAGCAGCTGTGAATCTGGCTTTTAGAACACTGACAGTTGGTTCTTACTGAGCATACCCAACATTATCATTGAGTTCAAGCCGAAATTTCTTAAATTAAAAATCAGCCAGGCATTTTTTTTTTACTTTTAAACTGCAGAAGATGAAGGTCAGAGTATGGGGCAAGGTCAGTAATAGGATTACAGGTACTCTGTGAACATGGCTAATTTTTAATGACTTTCAACAGATTATGAGAACTGTGACAGAAAAAAGTCCAAAATGGGTCTGGTTTCTCACTCTCTTTTTACACTTTGAACTCTTGATTCTCTCTGACTGTTTAGTGTATCACCATGAAAATTTAGAGGGTTGTTAAGCAAGCGTGTCTGAGTTCAGGACTATAAGTTTTGTAAGGTTTTGTTTTGAAATGAGCTTATGGGAAGCATCAGAATGGCATGGGGGGTACTTTCAATTTAACATTGCAGAATGTGAAAAATCCATGCTGACTGTAGTATACAGCCACTCTTGTGGCTGTATAATTATTCTTGCATTAACAGTACATTGGAACTCACCCTCCATCTTTAGTTATTACATTTAAATTCTGCCTATTATCTAAGAATTAAAGGTGGTGAATGTTAGGTATCCTGTTCAGTAGTGTAGTGGCAAATTCAGAAGTCCAGGGTCCCTTCAGAATAGTCACACCCTCTGCTAAGATTATAGGATAATCTGGCCAGGCCTGAATACCAGGGCTGTGGAGTCGGAGTCATGGAGTCTGAACCTGAGTCGGAAGCAATTTTGGGTGGAGTCTGAGTGAGTAGAAACCTATCAACTCTGACTCCATCTTCAAAATAAAATTAATATTCAATATCATTGTTAATATTAGTTTATTAATATTAATAAATTAATATATATTTGCCATTTATGAAGGAGTCGGAGTCGGACAGTAGAAAAATAGAGGAGTTGGAGTCAAAGGTTTGACGTACTGACTCCACAGCCCTACTGAATACTGCTTCTTGCTTCTCTATCACTGTCACCATTTGACTGTCCTTTCTCACTGTCAGACATATTCCTTGATTTACTGAATTTAATGTCTACACGTTTATCTCCTGCTGCTACCAAACTGCTTGACAATGTATACAGAATGTTATCAGGATTCATGTCTCGTCTTCTGCAATTACAGAATTGTCACTCTCCACACTTGGCTTTTTGAAGTAAGAACAAATAGGAACTCCTTTCACTCTGATTGGCTCCAATCAGCAGGAAACAACAAGGAAGCAAGTTAGAAGACTCTTCTCAGTGGCTAATACAATCTCCTTTCATGCTATTGGCTCATAGGATGCTAGAGGCACAGGGACCTTGCTGGGACCTCATGCCCAAAAAAGTAAGGGGTTTAAGACCCACCCGGGACCCTGGATGACTACATCCGTGATCCTGTTTGTCTCTCACCCAGGTACTGACCAGATTCAGACTTGATTATCTTCAGCAAGGTGGTTGCATCATGTATGATCCGATCATTTCTTAGACTCTTATTACACAGACACACATGCACACATACTTCCGATTGTGTGCTTTTCCTTTTGCCTAGTGTGTGTCTTGAATCTTTTTTGTGAACATGTTTGAATTTAGTTCCTATTACAGCTGCTACTGTATTCAAATGTGTTCATAGTCTCTGGATATTATAGAAGTGAACGGATTTGATTATTGCATTAGGAAATTGAGATAATTGATTGGCTTGTTTGCCTTTAGTGTATGCATCATAAAAACTTCAACTTCTCTTGAGCTTATTAGTGGGGTAGCAATATGCATAGCTGACTAGATGATGTATTTGTTATTGTTTTTGCTGGTGGTTCTCTCAGCCTCTTTGGCTTAATAACTAGCTCCATCAGAACTGTAGAGAATACCAGTCCTGGCTCCTGTTAATTTGCTAAACTTAATATGATGATCTGGGCTGGGAACAGGGGAAAAAGCTCTTTTTTATTAACTTGCTGACTGTTGGATTTGTATGTGCAGTATTACCTCAGTTAACCAATCCTTCAGGAACCAAGCTCCTTTTAAACAAAGTCTTATTTTAAGGTGAAACTGACTGGCTTTGCTATGCTAACAAAAAACTGACAAGCATATGCCTTTGCTTTAAGGTGAAACTGACGAGACTGTGTCTTCGCTTGCTCTCAATAAACTGATAAGTCTGTGCCTTTGCTTTGCTAGGGTGAAACTTATAAGCATGTGTGTTTGCTTTGCATTAAAGAGCTCTCTTGTTTTCTCTTGGGGCTGTGGAGAGAAGGATCAAATACAGTTCAAAGGAGGGGGAGGGGTGCCTTTAAAGCCCTGATGAAGGTGCCCCTGCTTTCTATGAGTGGCTGTAGGAACCTATCCCTATTCTTTCCATGTTATTCCTACATCTGGTACAAGAGTTTGTGTTAAAGAAGTAATGTTCAGGAATGCATCTACTTTAACTGAGATATTACTGTATCTGTGAGCTTGTCACAGAAGTCTAGAATCTGCTTTATCTTCATTGAAAAAGAATGAGCTTAGTCTAAACCATTCCAGCCTGCAGCACCTGCAAGGTTGAATTCTTTTCCCTCTCTGCCCCTTTGTCACATGTGGCGGGGCCTTATATTTATGTGTGTGTGTGTGTGTGTGTGTGTGTGTGTATACATACATACATATATATGTATGTATGTGTATATGTATGTATGTGTATATGTGTGTATATATATACAGTAGGGCCCCGCTTTACATCGCTTCACTTTACAGCGCTTCGCTAATGCGGCAGTCTCAATTAGACGCAATTAGACTAAAGCCCCACTCATATGGTGCTTGTTCCTCTTTTACGGCGGTTTTTGGGCATCACACACCATTCTATTCAATGAGTTCTGCTTTTCGGCAGGGGTCCAGAACGTAACCCACCGTATGAGGGGAGCCCTACTGTATGTGTGTGTATCCCTTAGTAGGTAATTGCTGGCAGCCCTTCTCCATTTGTTTACACATTAATAGAGCCAGAACTGATGAGATGGGAAAGGGCTGTACTGAGTATTATGAGGATCCTTTTCCCACAAGTGCACTGGCGGGAACTGTTTGTGTAGAAGGGTTGGGTTGTGCCCCATGTTTCTAGCTGCTAAAATGTGTGAACAGATGTAAATTCTAACAGAGGTTTCTGTACTAGAAATAAGGTCTTGCCCAGTTCCTCCTGGCACGGTCTTCCTTGATCCAGATAATCATTTGAATCCAGCTTTTTAGTGATTTTAATATTCACAGTTCTACAGGTGAAATTTTATTTACTTTATTTTAATTTACTTTCCTAATATACCTGTGCAGTATGACTTTTATAGACAGAAAGATGCAGTTGAATGACAGCATAATAAAGTGCTGGAAACTGTTATTGTATTTCTTAGACCACAGCAAAAATGTGTAGTAGTCACAAAGGAATAAGCTGTTTATGACTGAAGCAGTAATTGTTAAGCAAAGGGGAGAAATAACTGCAGATTGGAAGACTAGAATGGTGGTGATGATGATGAGGGACAAGGCAACAAACAAGCAGTTACTGAAATATGTGAGATGAGAAGGATTTTGATATCTCTTCAGCAGTGGCCATCCAGGATCTATGGGTAGGATGTTGTGTCTGAGCCTCTGAATACAAATAGACTAACGCTGTTCAAAATATGCATGTTGTGTGCTTGTGCTTATTCATTTAGGTGGCTTATCCTTCAAGGTCTATACAGTTTCCCATTATGCAGTCCTTCTACATTTGCGTAATAGTTAAAAAGTGTCTTGTGCTGTTCTAGCTCTTGTAGTTCTCTATAGGACAGGGTGGCAAACCCACAGCTCAGGACTGCCAAGCCCCTAGCCAAATTGATACCTTCCAAAGGCACTTCTTCCTGATCTTCTAAAAGCTTTTCTTCTTCGTTGTGCACATCACCATTGCTAGGACAGATGTGCTCAGGAAACAGTGTTCCTTCTTGTTTCCTGAAAAGGAAGAAGGGGTACCTTTGGAAGGTATCCTCCTCTGTAGTATTGCAACTCTGTGTGTGTGTGTGTGTGTGTGTGTGTGTGTGTGTGTGTGTGTGTGTGTGTGTGTGTGTGTGTGTAGAAAAAACACATCTTCTTTTTTTACTCTTCACAGATCATTCTGTGAAGAGGAAAAGGCTGTGTTTCTCCCACCCCAGAGCTATGATGGGAATAAGTGGAAATTCTGCCTTTTATCCTCACAAGTGATTCTGTGAAGAGCAAAAAACAGCATTTTCCTCCAGCTGTGAAAAGAGTGTTGTGTGCCTGTGTGTACTCCCTGCATATGTATGACACTGCTGCTTGCCTACTGTAAGTGTGGCTTTGTGTGTAATTAGTGTGTGCATGCGCCCATTTGTGTGGCCCTCAGAGGGATGGCTGACCATTAATGTGGGCTTCTGGTTGAGAAAGTTTAGCCATCCCTGCTGCAGGAAATGCCTCTCAGTATGTGTGGAAAGTGTTTCTCTGAGGTAGGCATTTCAAGTATAAGAACTCTTGTAAGAAAAAGAAGTAGACGATGTGCATATATACTTTTGTAGGAACTTTTGTACAATCCCTTCCTGGATGCACCACTATCATATTCTTACATTACCTGCAGTTTTTCAAGCCCTTACTTAAACTTAGTATCCTGTATGTCCATGACTGAAATAATATTTGAAGTTATTCCTAAGATCATTTTTCCCTTGGACATTTGTATGTATTAAATACCTCTAAATGTCAATGACACTGAAACATAGCTATTTTAAAATAGTTACATCTTTAATAAACCCCAAGTGATCATTAAATTGCTTAATAAGCTTTATTTAACAATGGTTGTTTCCAGCTATATATAGCTCTAAAGCCAATCCTTTGGCAGTAGAATGCTTAACTGACTTTAAGGCTGATTTTGTTTTAGCTAGAGCTTGAAGCCTACATACAGAATCCAGCCAGTGAATATGCTTTTCTCTTCAAATGAAACCTTCATAAGAATTATAAAAACCATAATAAAATATTTCATATAGTCCAAGAGCCCGTATTGACTAAATTTAGAAACCAATGCTGCCAACATCTATATCCAGTCCTGCCTGTAAATGGAATTCTGTAAAAGAACAGGGCCATGTCATGCACGATGTGTCTTCCTTCATATAAATAATACTTGTGTAGAGATGTGATGAGATGACCATGGTGACCTGGATTGTACAATATGGTAAGCCAAACTATGTTTCGCATTTCTGAGAGGAGCTCACAGACACTTTGCTTCTTCTCCCCAGTTCATTTTAGTGCTGTGTCGTGCCAAGGTAAGCCAAGGTTTGGCTTAGCATGTCATCAGAGCTTGGACTTGTGATTAAGCTCTTTCCGTACTAATCATAAGCCATAGCCAAGGAGTGATTCAGCTAATAAAGCAGGGACAGAGTACTATGCTTCACTATCCCAGTTTCATTGGTTGTAACACATATAACTATACTAAATGTAATGATTTAGATGAAGTTCCATATGTTGTTGTCTTGACAGATTAACAGAAAGAGTGGATTGCTTGGTGGGGTTTGAGAGAGTTGTTTGCCAGGAGAGCGTGAAGAAGGAGGGAGGTGGAGTTCGGATTAGTATTGAGTAAAACCATATGCTTATGTGCCTTAAGAAGAAATCTTGTTAATCTTGTTAGCTTTGTTATCTTTAATAAATACTTAATTTGGTTTACCAAAGGCCTGATCCTTGGCTGGGGTTTCACAGACCAGAAGGGAGGGTAAGGTAATGACCAAGGCTGAAGGGGAACTGTAACAAATGGTGGCAGCGGTGAAGAGAATAACAATACCAGTATTCAGAGTCTCTGGGAATACTAGTATTGGGACGTTACTGGTGGTTGCCTAGCAGGGGGATCTGTTGAGATCTGTGCTAGAGCGGATAGGTAAACCATAAGAGAGTGCGGTCCGGACTGGTGGAGTCCCTGGTGGTGCCTAGAGACAGGCAGTAACCACGAGCAGGTAGGAACCTGACAGGGAGAGCCAGGGAAGGACGCATCACATGTGCGGTGCGGGACCACGATACCTTGCGGAACGCCTCTTCCGATATGAACCGGCCCGTGCACTACGTTCTGCTACAAAGGCCCTCCTCCGGGTTCCAACTCACAGGGAGGCCCGGAGGGTGATGACAAGATCTAGGGCCTTCTCAGTGGTGGCCCCCAAACTATGGAACAGTCTCCCCGAGGAAGTACGCCTGGCGCCGACTCTGCTCTCCTTCCGGCGCCAGGTCAAAACCTTCATATTCTCTGAAGCATTTTAAGTTACACTGATTTACTTTTTAAAATGTTTATTGTATTGGATTGATGATTGTATTTTAGTATTATTTTGTTATTCATTGTATTTTTATGCTATTTTATGTTCACCGCCCAGAGAGCTATTGCTAGTCGGGCGGTATATAAATTTAATAAATAAGTAAATAAATAAATAAACATTAACTAGACTTAAGCTTTTGTTTGTTTTTGGCATTACCTAAAAAGCACGTAGAACTGTTAAGGAAGCCAAGTGGAATAAGAGAGTATATTTTTATTTTACATGAAAAGTCTGCATGGAATTCAGTTGTAAACTGATTATTGGCCAAGTGATATGTGGCCTTTGACTCAATATTATAAGTTTTTTGTTTTAAGTAATGCAATAATTTCTGAGGACCTCATGGTCTCCATGATGACCATGGGGCTGTCTCAATATATCAGTGCCCCAACACATGGGGCTGGGTGCACTCTCATCCTGGTTTTTGCCACAGAATGAATTGGTAATACTCTGTTGTTTGGGAGACTCGCTGTGAGTGTTGTCATGGACGAACCATTCCCTGTTAAGATTTGGGTTAAATGTAGCAACTCCACTCTGCAAGGGTGATTAGACCCATTGAGATAGTCGACCCTTGGAGATGTACAGAATCTGATGGATTCCTGATGATGTGGACAAGCTGCTTGAAGAAGTGCGGCCAACCACCTGCCTCCTTGAACCTTGCACATCTTGGCTTCTTAGAGCTAGCCGCAGGGGGTTGACTGGGTGGATCCAGAGAGTGATGAATGCTTCTCTGGAGTAAGGGGAAGGTACCATCTGCCTTGAAGGAGGCAATGGTGTGTCTCCTCCTTAAGAAAACCTCCCTGGACCCAGAAGTGTTAAAACAACTATTGCCCAGTGGCAAATATCCCTTTTGGGTTAAGGTGCTTGAGAAGGTGATGGTGGTCCAGCTTCAAGCATGCTTAGAAGAAACTGATTATTTGGATCCATTCCAGTCTGGCCATGGAACTGAAACTGCCTTGGTCACCCTGGCTAATAACATCTGTCAGGAGGGGGGGAGTGTGACCCTGCTCGTTCTCCTTGATCTCTCAGCGGCTTTTGATACTGTTGACCGTGGTGTACTTCTAGAGCGTCTCGGGGAGGTAGGAGTTGGGGGCACTGTGTTTCAGTGGTTCCTCTTATATCTCCAGGGTTGCTTCCAAAAAGTAGTTGTAGGAGGCTATGGTTTGACACTGTGGGAGCTGTCCTGTGCTGTTCCATAGGGTTCCATCTTGTCCCCCATGCTATTTCACATCTATATGAAGCTGCTGGAAGTTGTCATCTGGAGTTTTGGAATGAGGTGCTATCAATATGCAGACAACACTCAGCTCTGTTCCATCTGAATTGGGAGAGGCAGTTGAGGTGTTGGACTGGTGATTGGAGGCAGTGATGGGCTGTATGTGGGCCAATAAATTGACACTGAAGAGAGAGGTGTTACGTGTCCAGGGTTCTCATGTCCAGAAAGTAGGGAGAGAGATATAAAACAAAGTATCTTAAAAGTATTTAAACCATCTTTAAAAATAATTGCAATACAGATGCAGACTGGGATAAGGTCTCAACTTAAAAGGCTTGTTGAAAGAAGGGCTTCAGTAGGCACTGAAAAGACAACAGAGACGGCACCTGTCAAATATTGTAAGGGGGAAAAGAAATTCCAAAGGATAGGTGCTACAACACTAAAGGTCCGCTTCTTATGTTGTGTGAAATAGACCTCCTGGTGAGATTGTATCTGCAGGAGGCCCTCGCCTGCACAGCACAGTGATTTACCAGATGTATAAGGGGTAAGATGATGTTTCAGGTATTCAGAACAGTATTCAAACTGAAATGTGATCCTTGGATCAGTTTCTAGTTTAGGTAGAATGATAAAAGTGAGGTATAATATGAGAATGAAGAGCTTTGCCACAGTAAAATTGAGAATAAACTGGTTTTAGATTTATTAATATTATTATTTATTAAACTTGTTAGTTGCTTGTTACCTGAAGGTCTCCAAGTCCCTTACAACACAATAATTATACAGCCATGAGAGTGGCTGTATACTATAGCCAGCGTGGATTTTTCACATTCCACACGTTACCAAATTATTTCAAGCTACACAACAAGTGGACTGGACTGTGAAA
Source organism: Rhineura floridana (assembly GCF_030035675.1). Classification (NCBI taxonomy): domain Eukaryota; kingdom Metazoa; phylum Chordata; class Lepidosauria; order Squamata; family Rhineuridae; genus Rhineura; species Rhineura floridana. The sequence goes on along the minus strand of NC_084484.1, from coordinate 91,624,347 downwards.
GACCAACCCAAATTGTGTTTGCATTTTGACCAATTTGTAGGGCAGTCCAATATCTCAGAGAGGAGGTCAGGTCTCCTGCTCCCCTGGTGCATTCACTATAGCTGCCCAATTTCCCTGCTTTTAAAAGTTTGATAGAAATATCTGTGAGCTATAGGTATGTTCTTAAATGGCAAGTTTTTTTTGCCTATTAGTGAATATAATGTAGTATTTGAACTTGAGTGATATTAAAGTATCACAATTGTAGTATTTTATTTTTCCTTTTTCCTAAGATGAATAGGTGCCTTATAGTTACAAAAGCCTGCATGAAATGAATGAACAAAACTTAACATTTACAGTCACTGGCAATAATGGGAGGGTTTGCCCACTTGTGTTTATTTCACTTAAGCATTTCATGTACAGTTCTGTACAGTCTTATGTAGCCATCGTTGCTGAAAAGCTTCAGTGATGTTGCGGTGTGAATTTTTATCATTTTGAGTGCTTTTTTTTTCCACCTGGGGATTTTTTTTAAAATCCTCCCAGCTGGAAAAGCCATGAGGTTAAAGTAAGCTCAGTCATTTAAAAGTCTTATTCTACTGGTTGAATATTTAATTGGGTTGCTCCTTGTTTTCACTGAAAGGAAAATGTTTAGTTTGGAAAAATGTGGATATATTAACTAAATAAGTTTCTTTTCAGAGTGCTAGTCAGCCAGCCAGCCAAACCCTCTTCCAGGATACTTCATTCTACCACTACCCCATTTTCAATTCCCTGCTCCCTTCCAACAGCCAGCCAGCATTCTGTGACCTCTAAGCATGCATGGTTTTCATTAATCTTTATGTGAGGCTTGTATTTTTCACCCACTATGATTTTTTCAGAAACACTTTTTTGTACATCTTCAAAATTGGGATTCTTGCAAGCCTACTGACATTTCCCTCTTGTACATGGGTGGTACCATTCTGGCTACATAGGAACCACACTCGAATTAAGCATTCTCTTAGGATTTGCCCAAAAAACATATTGGCACTAAGAAGTTCAGTCAAATTGCTCAGGTATGTGTCTTTTAAATAGGGAATTTCCTAGTACTTAAAATCTGTTTAGCTATGTAATGAATTTTGTATACAGTGAAATATTGTTCCAATTCATTATTGTATTGTATAATATATTATACTTCTGCCCTGCTTACTAACCCTAAACTGGACTATTTGAGCAACTGTGACTCTGTTCCAACCCCCTTCCAGCTTCTTCCTCCAACATGGGATTTCATATGTTTGTAAGTATTTTGAGCCCCATAGAAGAAAAAGTGATTTAGAGATGCAGAGCAAGGAAAGGGTTAAATGATCCCTCTCCCTCCCTGTTTGTTCTCTGCTCCAGATTTCCTATCCTGAAGCTTCTCTTTTCTAAGAATGCTTTTGTTACATGCAGTAAATCACATGTTATTCGGCCCTGTGATGCACACAAAGTATGAGTCATACTGAATTAGGCAGAAATTCTGTTGCCCTGGAATTGGTGAAAATTTTAACTGTAGTTCTTTTAGTTTCTGAGCCATTATTAGATCTGGCCTTTGAGCTGTATTATTATTGTTGTTGTTGTTGTTGTTATTGTTATTGTTATTAAACATAGATATTAATATTAATATTTGTTAGTCGCTTGCTACCTGAAGGTCTCCAAGCTACATCATTCCATAAAAAACTAAAATAATTAAACAGCTACAACAACCACCCCCATACAGCCTCAGAAAGCTTTAGCAGCATGTTAATAACAAACAGTATCATCCTAATCTATCAAAAGCCTGGGGGAAAAGATAACCCTTTACCTGGTGCCTAAAAGATGTCAATGAAGGTGCCAGGCAGACCACACTGCGGAGCACATTCTACAGACAAGGAGCCACAACTGAAACCGCTGTCTCCCTTGTCACTACCCTCTGAGCCTCCCTCAGAGGGGAGAACTGGAGAAGGGACTTAGAAGAAGATCTAAGGGTCTAGGTAGGTTCATTATCTGGAAAGATGTTTCAGAAAATATTAGGGTCCTGAGCTGTAAATAGCTTTATAGATAAAAGCCAGCACTTTGAATTGGGTTTGGAAGTGTACAGGCAGCCAGTGTAATTGGAACAGAATTGGTGTTATATGATCTCTTTGCCTCGAACCCATCAATTGTTGGGGAGCCACATTCTAATTTAAGCTTACAAACAGTTTTCAAAAGCAGCCCTATGTAAAATGCATTGCAGTAATCCAACCTTCAGGTTATCAGAACATAGATTACCGTAGCCGGGTTATCCCTGTGCAAATAGGGTTGTAGTTGGCCACCACCTTAAGATTGATTGGTTTTTACTTATGGTCATAGACCAAACTGAACATACACAAATATAGAAATGCACAACAATACTTAAAATAAGCATAATCACTCTTGTGAGATACCCTCTTACTGCATATTAAAACAATAATATTAAAATTAAAAGGAGAATTGTTTAATCACTACTTTTTGACAATCAATAGCTGCTGCAAAAAAGCTGGCTACTTTTATTGTGACCTGGGTGTTCTGGTCAGACAACAAATACTCTTAAGTAAAATAAATCCGATCTACCTGGTATTTTTATTAAAATCGGAGTAATAAAATAACTCTAAAATCACGGTAAAAGGAACAATAAAACAACATGTGACAAATTGTTTTCACCTCCCCCAACCCACAAGGGCACAGATGCTCCCGGAAGGGCATGCTTTTAAATCTGCCTTCAAGAAGGGCAGAAGGCAGGACGTTAAGCTTGGCTAATGTAAAAGCCTTCCTATATTTTGGGACTGATTAAGTAATTAAGTAATTTGCCGGTGCAAATGTCGCCAACTTGTCCCTGAAATCTGGATAAACTGTGGCCAAGCCTACATGTTCTTAAAGGTCAATGTCCCAGATATGTTGCTTAATAGCTGCTTTGGCCTTCAGATATCCTATGGTCAATAATACATCAGGGGCAAAGCCCAGCTTCTGTAAATTTGCTATTAATGTCTTTTTCCACTTGGACTGGAAGGCATCTGTAAGTGTCAAAGGGTCCAATCCCATCAGGAGAAATAGCAGCTTCAGCCAAAAATTTAACTTAAGCAGCCATGCTCGAGCCTCTATAGAAATTTGCCTTGCCTGTAAACGAAGAATTACGTTAGGTATACAATTCGACACTCCCAGAATAGCTGTCAGAAATTTGGTTTGGATCTTTTTGAATGGTGCAAAATTGCTGTAAATGAATAACGGAGAGCCATATAACATTTGTGCTATGATCTTGACTACAGATACCTGAATAGCTGATGGTACGTGTTGGCCAGTAAAAAAGAAAGAAAGGAGTGCCTTTGTTCTTCCTCTGCGCGTTCGTAATTGCGTTGTTAATTTGGGGATTCCAGAAACCTGAAGATTGAAATGTTACTCCAAGATATATATATGATGTAACCTGTTCCATTATATGATCATTGATCTGCCATTTATGCCTTGTTCTTTTTTTAGTGAAGATCAATATCTTGGTCTTAGTGTAATTGATATGCAGCAGTTCCTTTTTACAATGTGAATCCAAAGCCCTTAAGAGGCGCCTCAAACCTATTGACGTTAGAGCTAAAAGAATAGCGTCATCTGCATAAAGCAGAATTGACACTGGTCTAAAGGCCAAATTGGGAGGGTGGAAATTAGTGCCTACTAGATTTTCAGCCAGGGAATTGATGTAGAAATGAAACAGGGTTGGGGCCAAAATACAGCCCTGTTTGACTCCATTAAATGTAGATATAAGGCCCAACATATGCCCCAGTCAGTCATATTTTACCTGCAAGCGAGTGTTTCGTAGAGTCTGCAAATAAGTATTAGTAAGCGATAGTAGAGGCCTCAAATTTTTCCCATAGTCTATCCCATGGGGTCAGGTCAAAAGCCGACTTAAAATCTATAAAAACTGCATATAGGATTCCTCCTGGTGACAATATATAATTTTCAGCCAAGTGTTGGAGTATGAGAGCCTGTTCAATTGTAGAGCGCCCTGCCCTAAACCCAGCCTGTTCGTTTCCCAGTATGTTTTCCTGTTCCATGCAATCTAAAAGCCTCTCCTGTAGGTGTCTGGCTTAGAGCTTACTTACAACACTCAATAGACTAATTGGACTATAGTTATCCGGGTTTGATCTATTTCCTTTTTTATATATTGGGATAATTATAGCTAGCCCCCAGTCTTTGGGGATACATGCTGAGTGGTCAATACAAGTAAATAACGTCGCTAGCACTAGGGCCCACCAGTCAACATTTGTCTTCAGCATCTCAGCAGAGATGTTGTCAGTCCCTATGTAAAGTGCACTGCAGTAATCCAACCTTGAGGTTATCAGAGCATAGATTATTGTAGCTAGGTTATCCCTGTCCAAATAGGGTGGTAGTTGGCCATCACCCTAAGCTGATGAAAGGCATTCTGCGCCACTGAGGCCACCTGTGTCTCAAGTGACAGCAGTGGATCCAGGAGCACCCCCAAATGATGAACCCACTCTTTCAGAGGTAGTGTGACTCCATCTAGAGCACCCCACACACCATTCATCTGGTCAGATGAACTATCCACCAATAGCTTCCAGTTTTGTCTGGATTAAGTTTCAGTTTACTGGCCCTTCCCCAGTCCATCATCGCAACCAAGCACGATTCAGCACATGCACTGCCTCACCTGCAGAAGATGAAAGGGAGAAATAGAGCTGGGTGTCATCAGCATACTTATGACAGTGCACTCTCCAACTCCATATGACCCCATTCAGCAGTTTCATATAGATGTTAAACAACATGGGGAACACCACACTGGAGAAGCCACAGAGCCGAGCAGTGCTCCCCAAGAACCACCTTCTGGAGCTGACCATCCAAGTAAGAATGGAACCACCACAATGCAGTACCCCCAATACCCAATTGAGATAGTTGCCCCAGGAGGACACCATGTTAGATGGTATCAGAAGATACTGAAAGATCAAGAAGGTTCAACAGAATCACAATCCCCCATCTCTCTCCCAACACAGGTCATTATACAGGCATACCCCACTTAAAGTAGCTTCACTTAAAGCAGCCTAGCTATAAAGTACATGCTCCATACTCCACCATACCCCGCTTAAAGTACGCTCTCTTCGCAATATTATTGGCATGATGCCGCTGCCATCTAGTGGTAATTGCGTGCAGTACAAGTGAAGATAATTGCTTCACTTTATGTACGTTTTCACTTAAAGTACACTCTCCGGTCCCATTGCTTACATTAGAGTGGGATATGCCTGTACAACCAAGGCAGTTTACATACCAAAACCAGGCCTGAATCCCAATTGGAGTGGATCTAGATCTGGATCTGGTTGGTCATTTGCACCAGGGCTGTGGAGTCGGTACGCCAGACCTTCGACTCCGACTCCTCTATTTTTCTACTGTCCGACTCCAACTCCTTCATAAATGGCAGATGTATGTTAACTAGTAATAACAAATTTACTGTAGTAAAATGGTAGCACAAGGCATTTCATCACCACCACGTGAACCCAGAGCTTGGAAAAGTTACTTTTTAAAACTACAACTCCCATCAGCCCCAGGGATTGTTATTAAATTTGTTATTACTAGTTAATATACGTTTGCCATTTATGAAGGAGTCGGGATCAGAGTTGGAGTCAATACATTTCAGCTGACTCCGACTCCACCCAAAATTGCTCCCGACTCCACGACTCCGACTCCACAGCCCTGATTTGCACCATGATGTTGCTTTACCTGGTACCTTTTGCAGCGAAGGTATAGCTCCCCAGGCTGAAGAACATGGCAGGCACAATAACAAAGAAGTCTTTGAGGTTCTTGCCCTAAACAGTTTGTGACAAAGTTATTTATAGGACTTCCTTTTCCCATACAAACAGCCTTTGACTTTAAGATTGTCCCCAGTCCCCGCTTGTGGGCCCATTGTCAAGAATTATTAGAGAGGTAGGCACTTGAGACAAAGCCTTTTCACTAATGGTCCTATACTTATGCAATTCCTTCCTCTAGTGCATTCAGTCCCTATGTTGACGTTTTTTAAACAAACCTTGAAGACTGTTTTCCGGGGGGCCCAAAACAGCTTTTAATTGATATTTTATTGCTCTGTTGAATACTCTGTTCAGTAACCAACAGAGCAATAAAATATTTAAAAGCTGTTTTTTTGGGGGGGGGGAACAGTCTTCTTTGTGCATACCATGGACTGTGAAAAAGACAAATAATTGGGTGTTCGAACACATTAAACCAGAACTATCACTAGAAGCTAAAATAATGAAACTGAGGTTATACTTTAGACACATCTTGAGAAGACATGATTCACTAGAAAAGACAATAATGTTGGGAAAAACAGAAGGGAATAGAAAAAGAGAAAGGCCAAACAAGCGATGGATTGATTCCATAAAGGAAGCCACAGACCCTGAGCTTACAAGATCTGAACAGGGTGGTTCATGACAGATGCTATTGGAGGTTGCTGATTCATAGGGTCGCTATAAGTCGAAATCGGCTTGAAGGTACTTAACAACAATTGCTCTGTATCTAACTACTGCTGTGTTTAATTTTTTATTATTTGCTTGTTTTTTATATCTATACTATTTTAATCTGCTGATGTTATTTCACTGCTGCTGTAGTGTTATAAAATGTTTAGATTATGACTTCATGAATTTTAATATGTCATAGTGAAATTTTATCTTTAAGCATGTTGTGAGCTACCTTGGGAGGGTTAGCCTTGAAAGGCAGCCTATAAATACTAAATAAGTAGATATAAATATAAATTTCATACTGTGAGGGGTTCTGGTCAACTGGAAAGGGCTTCTATGTTGCCTGTTCTGTGGGCAAATGCAATTCATTCATCCCTTCCAAATTACTGGTACCCTTCCCAGCACTTAAATAAGAAATCCCAGAAGCCACTGCATTATCCCAGAAAGCCTCTAAGACCATAAGAATTTCTAAGCACCTCTTGAAATCCTCTGACTCTGCAGGTATTGAAATGAGATGACCCAAAGCCTCCTAAAGCATTCTGTCTTGGCCTGGTGAAGCCATTAAAGCAGTGGTGCTGGCTAGCCTGGATTGGGAAGGTGTAAAGGGAAATTTAAAAATTGTGGTAGGGCTCAGATGCAGCCTGTAGGCTGCTGGTTTGCCATCCATATTCTAAACTGTGTTATGACCCAAGAACACTTTTCTTAAGAGGTCTAATACCACATTTATCAGCCCAAGTGTGCTATGTCAAATGTGTCGATTCATACATGCAGAACACTAGACATCTCTAGCTTCTTATACAGAGGATGGTTGGCTGTGTATATACTTTGCTTTAAAACACACAACTACATTTTTTGCATTATAATGCACTTCTGAGAGTCTTTGCCACCACCTTTACTTATGTATTTGACATTCTTATTTTTATTGTAGTGTTGTGTTTTTAGGTTGTATACTGCCTTGCAATACTTTATATGAAAGTATGGTTTATAAATATTTAAAATTTTAAAAATGAACCTGCTGCTCCTAGATGTAGTGAGAGAGAGGTAAGGAACAATGCCTTAGACATATATGGGCTCATTCGAGCCCTAAATTAAAATAGGAATTTGTACTGAAAACTGATATTGTCAGGATGTTATATTCTATGGTCTATAGTTTGTGCTGCATTTACATAGCAGTTCCAGAAAACATACAGCTCTGAGTATTATGAAAGCATTGTATCTTAAATGCTAGAGGTATCAGGAACTCATTGGTTATGCTGTCTTACAAGGAAAGTAGTAGGCAGTGAAGGAACTAAAGGTAGTATGTTTGAGGAAAGAGGTACAGCTGAGTGGTAGAGTACATGCTTTGCATGTAGAAGGTCCCAGTCCAGTCTCTGATGTCTCTAGGTAGGCTTGGGAAAGACTCCTGGCCAAATATTTGGAGACCTGCTGCAAGTAAGTGTTGACAATACCAGGCTAGATGGACCAGTGGTCTTCATATAAGACAGTTTCCTATGCTCCTACATTGTAAAAGTGTAGACAGATTTTATGCTCCTTGCTTCCTGATACCACTATTTGGAAACAGATGTTTTAAAAGCTTGAAGACTTGCTTGCTCTGTACAGAGGTTATTAGTTACTGTGCAGAGCCTTCATGTGTGTTCTTACTTAGATATTTGGGAAGGAAGGAATTTCAAAACTCAGAATAATATAAGCGTACTTTCAGAGCAGAAACAATTAAGATTTTCTCTTATGCTAAAAAAAAAGCCCTGTACATTTTATTTTTAGTGGTTGTGTGGTAGTAATAAAATATCTTACACTGTTCAAATTTTACCATTGGTTTAGGGTGGAGTTTAGCAAGGTTATAGAGTCATAACGGAAACTTTTTTACTGACTTCTAATGCTGCTGTTAATTCTACAAATGTTTCTGCAAGCTTTTGACAAAACTTGACTAAAACCATAGTAACCATAATGACTATTTGAAATGATACATTTCCCCTATATACGACTGCCTATCACTGTAAACCTCTCAAGATACCATGTTAGTAGAAGTAAATCAGATAAAAAGCTTTATTTTTCCTTTTAAAAAAGTTTAAAATCAATTAACTATGGGGTATTTTCCTTTCTAGGGGTCCATTCAGTGTTGTGCGGCGATGTATCAACAGAGAGACAGGACAACAATTTGCTGTAAAGATTGTCGATGTAGCAAAGTTCACATCAAGTCCAGGATTAAGTACAGAAGGTAAAAATCAGTTATTGTTATTTGTTGTACAGTATCTTATATCTTTAGTGTCCACTAGTTTTGATTTCTTTGAGATTATTTTTGTTAGTGTGGTCCAAAATTTTATTGGAATCTCTGCCAAGGAAAAGCTCTTTCTCTGTGTTTGAAAACTTTGTGTTGCATTCAGAAATTCTCTTAAATTAAGATTTCAACACTCACAGTTAAATAAAAAAGCTTTTGAAAATGGTCAAAACTCCCCCCCCCGATCATTTACCTAATCAAATATTACAGCTATTAGGCTGACTTTTTATGGATAAGAGTTTAACACAGGGAAGGAAGGAAGAAGGCAGAGCCCGGCTGCACCTTTAAAATGTAAAGTAGCTTCCCTTCACCTGGTGCCTTCCAGGTGTTTTGGACTACAGTCCTCATCAGCCCTACTAAGCATGGGCAGTGGTTAGGGTTGATGGGAGGTGTAGTCCAAAACATCTGAAGTCCATTTAACTTTTCAAAGTAATGTAATCATGATCAGTAATCATTTGATGAATTTTTATTTTCTCAGTAATTTTCAGGAGGCAGTAACAGAGATAAACACACACACACCCCTGTAGGTTCATTTGCTCTTGGGATGACTGATTCTTGTCTGTTTTCAGCCCATGTCACTAGCATTTCACCCATAATTCTATTCCTTTCACAATTAATCAGTAATATAAAAAAACTCACTCAAAATGCATGTTTCCTTTGAAAATATGTGTTTGAATGTTGTGTGTTCTCTCAAAATGTTTTCATAAACTGCCAAGAACTGCACTGAAATATGTGGAGAAGAGTGAAATCTAATGGATGGCTAGGCTCTGTTCTACCCATTAACCCAAGGGGTGCTGATCAGGCATTTGGAAATTGCAAGTATCAATTTCCTCAAGGATCTCTGGTTTGGTCGCTGTTGAGAGAGCTTTTTTTATGACCTCTGTAATATGTATTGTATATGTCAGTGCCAGTGTATAGTGTTTTGACAGGGTGAGTGTTTTATCATCTTGATTGTCCCTTGACAAATCTTCTGTACAGATTAATTAGAACACACCACTTTAAGTCCGTTATGGTCCATCCCTTCTTCTAGCCATGGGTTATGCATGTAACCCATAAAGCTCTATTTAGTCTTTATTTGTAGTTAAGTTATGGAATCCTTCAATACTTTTTTTCTCCTTTGAGTACATACATGTTTAAAAGAATTGTAAATTTTGTCCTATGTTTTGAAGAACAATATTGTACTAACTGAACCAGCCTGTACTCAGTGGGTTTTATCCACTGCTAATGGTTTGCATCTAATGCTTCTATTGTGCTAGCAGAACAGGCTTCCACTCATGCAACATGTGTTTCCCTTCCTCTACTCCCCCTTGCTGCCCCCCATACCATCAAAATCTGCTATAGGGAGTTGTGGTACCATCCAGAGTGCTGCAGTGGAAGTTTATTTGCACAGCATTGGATACAACTCAATACATTTTAGAAAAAGATCCAGGGCCATGATGGATAGCTCATTGTAATTTTCAGCAGTGTGCAGTAGCAATGGCAAAGGCAGACACCATGCTAGAAATTATTAGAAAAGGGTTTGAAAATAAAGCTGCTGACATTGTAATGTCTTTATATCTATGGTGCAGCCACAAACCCCATAAGATCTTAACAGTTTTAAACCAGTGGCAAATGTTCCCATTTTGGGCAAAGTTCTTGAGATGATGGTTGCCAACCAGATCCAGGTACTCCTGGAGGAGACAGATTTTTTTTAGATCCATTTTACTTGGTATTCAGGCCTGGTTTGATGCAAAAATCCCTATACGATGATTGGTATTGGGAGAGATGGAGAGTGTTGATCCTTCGTGATCTCTGACCCACTTTCAATACCATCAATCATCATATCTTTCTGGGGTGCCTGTCTGAGCTGGGCATTGGGGGAATTGTGGTGGCTCTGCTCCTACTTGGATGGATGGCTCCAGAAGGTGGTTTTGGGGGAGTATTGCTTAGTTTCATGGCTTCTCCAGTATGGGGTACTGCCCCCCATGTTGTTTAACATCTACATGAAACTGCTGAGTGGCAGTTTTAGAGTGCGTTATCAGTATGCTGAGGAGACACAGCTCTATTTCTGCTGTTCATCTTCTGCAGGTGAGGCAGTAGACATGCTGAATTAGTGCTTGGTTGTGATAATGGACTGGATGAGCTCCAACAAACAGAAACTTCATCTAGACAAGACTGCAATGGTGTTAGTTGGTGGTTCATCTGACCAGCTGATTGATGCGTGATCTGCTCTAAATGGGATCATGCTATCTCTGAAGGAGCAAGTTCATAGTTTGTGGGTTCTCCTGGACCCATTCGTGTCACTTGAGGCACAGGTGTCTTCAACAAGCTTAGGCTGATGGCCCAGCTATTACCCTACCTGGACAGGGATAACTACCGTAATCTGTGTTCTGGTAACTTCAAGATTCAACTACTACAATGTGCTTTAAGTGAGGCTGCCTTTGAAAAAGTTTCAGAAGCTTCAATTAGCGCAGTACACAACTATCCAACTGTTGACAGGTTTGAGATGAACAAATCATATATCACAAATTCTGTTCAAGCTACACCGGTTGCCTATACGCTTCCAACCCCAATTCAAAGGGTTCTTTACAGCTGAAGACCTAATATCTTCTGGAACGTCTTTCCCAATATGAATGTACATGGACCCTTATATCTTTTTCTGAGATTCTTCTCCAGGTTGCCTCTCTGAGGGAGACTTGGAGAGTGATGACAAAGGAGAGGGCCTTTTCAGTTGTGACTCCCCACACTTCCTAGTTCAGCTTCTAGTGGTAGCCCGCATTCTACCAGGTGTTCCAGGGGAGGGACTGAAGCAGTCCCACTGCTTTCACTTCATGGTAGCAGGCCCAATGCCAGCCCAGTCTCTACAACAGCACTAAACTGTCTTTAACTCCCCCCTTCCTGCCCACTGCCCTGGACAGCATGAGCGACTTGAGTTGAAAATACAGTTTTCGCTATGCCACTCTATCACACCCTGTTGCTGCCCAGCTGGGGTTTGGGATGCTCCACTAGTCATATTAAAATCTGATACTTAATTGGGAACAGAACAGGATACGGAAAGAATGTTGGGAACTAGATTTGTTTCATGTTGTCCTCCTTGAGAAGTGGCTTCAGTGATGATGAAATTCTTACATACCAGTGAATAGTGTGTACACATTTTTACACATAGTTTTCATATATCTTTTGCAAATATTTTATCAAAATTTTACATTGGGTACAGAAGCAGGTTATTAATTTATCCCTTAGTCATCTCCTCAATACATGTTTTTGATTTCTGCAGAATGAAAAAGGTGTACAAGTGTTGCATGTTTGTTTTTGAAAGGAAAAGGAAGAATTTGTCCGTATTTACGTGGTATTGGCCATTATGCTGATCCCAGAGAATCCATGAGATAAAATAAACTATATTTCTTACTAGCATCTGGTAGACTTGTAGATCTTAAGAGCTAGATCTCTCTGCTGCTACAGACTATGATCTGGTTTGGGTATAATGCTAAAGCATGTTTTGTTTAGCTTAATATTTGGTTTGTTTGTACGTCTGTACCAGAACAGGCCCACTAACAACTGTTTGCTTGCGACCAGTGACCTAGGTAGGTCTGTAAACTATTATTTGAAATGGGTTTTTTTGTCTCATACTAACTGTAGTCCAAATTCTGTATCTGGTTTAAGTCTAGTTTAGCTACAGACACAGAAGAGCGGCTTGAAACCAGTGTGGTGTGTGGTTAGAGTTTTGGTCTAGGACAGGGGAAACCCAAGTTCATATCCCTAGTCAGCCATGAAACTCACTGAGTGGCCTTGGGCCAGTCAGCAACTCTCAGACTAACCTATCTCCACAGGGTTACTTGAGGATAAAATGGGGTGAGGACCATGTATGCTGCCTTGAGTGCCTTGGAGAAGCTAAATAAATAAAATGAAATTGAATAAATAAAAATATTTATATAGCTTTCTGATGCTTGTTCAAATCTCCCTGTTCCTTCTGGCAACAGGCTTCTTTGCTGTCTACCTCTGTGCTGACATGCTCTGCAGCCTAGCTCTGCAGCATCGGGGGGGGGATTAAAGGGACCATAGGCACTTTTACCCATATCTTACAATGGATATTTGTTAAAAGCACACTTTAGCAAGCCATTCCACCAGTTCAGTACATGCTTTTGCACAGTTTGACCCAAACTCTGATTGCGCAACATTCTGCTCAGTCTCTTTTATAACCTAAGAACTCAAGTTATTGCTTGCTCACCAGTAAAGTTTTAGTAAGAGATGGATCGATTCCATAAGGGAAGCTACAGACCTGAACTTACAAGATCTGAACAGGGTGGTTCATGACAGATGCTATTGGAGATCGCTGATTCATAGGGTCACCATAAGTTGAGATCCACTTGAAGGCACATAAGAACAACAAAAGTTTTAGTAATGGGAGAAGGACTAGCCACGGGTGAAGGGTGGGAGGGATGGGAATGGTTCTCAGTATTCTGGGAGCTGATTTCTATGCAGGTGGGTGCTCATTTGTAGCTCCGAGGTGGTCTTCTGAGATAGTTTACAGTGAAAAGGGCATTTGGGTTTGCGAGGTGATCTGATGGCAATATGTGGGTAAATACCTCTTGTATGGTTTGTAAGAGGCTTGGATCACCAAAGCTGTGGTGAGGTGGGTATGAAGGGGGTCTTGAAGTCAGGTTTGGGATTTAGTGAGCAATGACAAAGCTTAATGTTCACCGTTGCTGCTTCCTGTGTATCCCTAGGTTTCCTGTGCCAGTCAGGAAGGGTAGATGGTGTCATCCCTGGAGGGGTGGACCCAACATTAGCGTAGCACTTCTACTGGTTGCTCGTTAGGATCTGGAGCATGGCTACCCTGATGGTCAGTTGCTTGCAAACCATTTGCTGTCCCTTCCACAGCTAGCTTCTCTTCCCCACCTGATTAGCTGCACTGCTTCTATGCTGCCTCGCCCTCTGCTCCTCTTCTCTGCCAGTTGGCTGAAAGTGTCTACAGGGGGTGGGGTGGGGTGTCTGCATAATTCTAGCACCTTCTTTCCTTTCTTTATGCCAGTGTCTGGAGAGGGGGAAAGAGGTTTTCTGGGATGTGTTTCTCCTTCAGCTGTTGTTGCTCTGCTGCCTGCCTAGAGCTTGCTTGCTATGGATGTGGAAAGGGTTCCTGTCTGCCAACCTCTAGTGAATATATGTGGCATTCTAACAAGGCTCTTGTGCCTTTGTCAGTTTTATGACAGGGAAAAGAAAAGAAGATGTAGTATCCTTCATTATTTGCTGTCCATGCTAGAGACAACATCATCTGTTGCCTGTCTGTCATGGAGGTTGCCAGGACCCCTGCCCAGTTGGCAACTTTGCAGGGAACAGCTAATATGCTGGTCAGTGTTGGTGAAGATGGGGGGCGGGCTAAGTCTCCTTCATGGTCTGCATGGAATGGGCAGTTCCTTGGTCCCACTGATTGTAGCTATCAGAATGAGAGAGAAAGCACGACAAGCAAGGATTGGCAGCTGAAAGACAGTTCCAGGAACTTGAATGCACAGTAGGTGTTTGTGAGGGAGTAGAGATAAGAGAGTTAGAAGGAAGAGTGAATGGTGCTCAGCCAGTGCTCATGCTTCAGCCACTCCCCATGCTTCAGCCACTCCCCCTTCCCTTGTAGGCGGAGAGGTGAGCTGTGAAGATATATACCCCTTCCCCCTTGGGAGTTGCAGCAGGACTCTGTATATATGGTGACTGCTTGTTCTGCTCCATGTTTTTGTGATCTTACTGGGCAGGTGTCCTCATGAGTGTTTGACTATCAGTGTCAGTGCATGGAGTAGAATGTCTGGCTTTTGCCAATAGAGAGCTTAGAAGCATGAGGGTATGAGTGCTTCCATTGTGTGGGAGACATTGGTTTTCCCCAGGTAGCATGCCATCACATGGGTAGTCATAGCGCCATCTAGAGTCCGAAGGCAAGAATGCATTGGAGTTAAGATCTGTGGTGAGCGAGCCCCTCCTACTCCAGTTTCATTCTTGCCTTTGTCCAAGGCTGTTCTTCTCTCCAGTAGCGTAAGGCTAGAGTAGGAATTAGTTTCTGTGTGTGTGTTTCGTGAGTGAGTGAGTGAGTGAGTGAGTGAGTGAGTGAGTGAGTGAGCGAGCAATGGGGCTTCTGCTGGCTCCCAGCCCGCTGGGGTTTTTTTTGTCCTGGGGTCTCACCCCCTCCCTCTTTCTCCCTCAGTGGGGTGGTGCTTGGCTCCCCTCTCTTTCCTCTCCTTCCCCTTTTTTAATTTTTTGGGATTACCAGGTGTGCTGAGGCTCCTCTCGCCCCTGCCTTCAGTGGCAGTGTTGTTCCCCCCCACTCCTAAGGCGGGTAAGAGCCCAGTGATTCGCGCCTGGCTCTACCGCCTTGGTTCCCAGCTCTGTGGCGTCCTTGCGGCATCTCTTCGGGACCCACTTCCTGATGCTGCCTCCATTTGAGGCACTCCGGGGCTCGCGGGCAGCCGCTTAGTGGTGACACCCGTCTGTTCCCCCCCCCCAGGCAGTTTAGTGCACCTGGGCAGCTCGAGATCCACAACCGCCATTTTGGTTGGGCCCTGTCCAATTCAAATTTTCCCACCCTTTTTTAATTTGAAATCCCCACCCTTTGTTTATTCTTCTTCTCCTGTGATTAACCAGTGACTAATAGGGTTTTTCTACAGAATTTTTTCAATTCAAGGTATTGAGCCTACTGATCATAGTACTGAGGATAGTACTGCCCCCCCTCACTGTGGGCGTGTACTGTCACTTATTTTCCTACTATAGTGCACAGAATCAGTACCGCAGCCCCCCAGTGGGCATGTACTGAGATATATTTCCTCAGCTTGTGCACAGGATCAGTACCACAGCCCCTCCACCTGTGGGGTGTGTACTGAGCTTCATTGTCACATATAGTGCACAGATATATTTCCTCAGCTAGTGCACAGGACCAGTACTGCACCCCCCTCCACCTGTGGGCATGAACTGTGATCCATTGCCTCTTACAGGAACAGTATTGTGCCACTATCTCTTTCTCCGTGGAGGCATATCTAAGACTGGCCCCCTCAACTTACATCTCTACTATTGCATCTACCAGCACGTGAACGGGCTCCCACCACCTGCCTTCCTGCATGTCATAATGGCAGATCAGCCACCCAAGACAGATCTGCAGATAGGTGATAACCAGCATCGCACGCCTCAGTCACATCCCAAGCTCCACTCCAAAGCTGTTGCCAAAACTAAACATCTGTCTACCCATGGTGCCTCCAAGCAAGCTAGATATGTTTCAGTTTCTGATTCGGAGGACACTGGTCAGCAGACATTGTCAGCTCTTTTTCACTCACCTACTGGCTCCTCAGGTGATGAGTTTGAGGGGTTCCCTAGCCAACCAAATTTCGACTGCCCATCTCAGTTGATGGTGACAACATCTCGCCAATCAGTTCATCCTCACCTGACCCAACATGGGCAAGTCCTGCCCTCGGAGCCTCAGGCAGCCATACTAGATCCTCTCCTAGGCCTGCAACTGACCCCCGAGTTTCTTTCCCAGCTGAAGGATATGCTGGGGTTTTTCTCTCAATTACAGTCAGTTTTCCAACAGCGAGTACCTCGGCGGCAGCCCAGCGCAATGAATCATCATGTTCGCAATGACACTGTGCCACCTCCTTCTCCAGATCCTTTTGATGTTGCCAGAGGCTGAATGGGAGGTGATGACACCGGATCAGAGGACCCTTCGGCCTTTCCCCAGGCCGAAGACGATGAGTGGAGTGAAGATTCACATTTGGAGGAGGACTTCTCCTATCGTCTGTTTGACCCAGCCAACTATCTCCCGCTGTGCCGAAGAGTTCTGGACACGCTGGGACTCCAACCCATGCCATTCCAATCCCTCGCCCCTCCTGTGAAGGGCGCCAGGGTCCTCAAATCTCCCAGATCGGCGGATCACTTCATTCTGGTTCCAGATCCCATTGACAAACTGGCCAAGGAGGAATGGGCTCGGCCGCTGCACCCACGTTGCTTCTCTGCCATGGCTAAGAGACATTACACTTTAGCCCCTGAGTTCATGACTCACCTGAACGTCCCAGGAGTAGATCAGCCAATCTCTGACTTGGCGTCCAGGTCTCTCCTCCCGAAAGAAGGAGACTCCCAGCTTAAGGACCCAACAGAACAGCGGCTAGACTTCACCCTGCGAAAGAACTATGAAGCCACCGCCTATTCCATTCGAGCCTCTGTAGCAGCCTCCATCTTTTCTAGAGCCTCAATGATGTGGCTGGACGAGCTCTTGGAAGACCCAAATCCGGATCCACCCAAGCTTAGATCAAGCTACAAAGAGTGGCAACATTCGTAGCTGACACTACTTTGGATGCACTGCAACAAGGAGCTCGAGCACTGGTACAGAAGTAGTGGCACGACAAACTCTTTGGCTTCGTCACTGGGATGCAGATACCACAGCTAGAGTCAATTTATCCACAGCCTCATACTCTGGAGCGTTGCTGTTCGGCGAAGAAGCCCTTAAAGCTGTCTTGGTAGACCCTAAAGACAACAGAAAGCCCTCCCTAGCCACATCCAATAATGACGACCACAGGCCGTCTAGGAGGTTTGCTCCATACCAATCCTTTCAGCCCTTTGGAGGAGTGCAGCCTGGGGGGTGAGGCCGTGATTCCCATTTTACAGACTTCTGCGCCTCCAAAGGAACCTGGCACAAACAGCGGTTCCAGGGCAAGGCTCAGTACCAAGGATGTCAAAGCCCTTCCACTTCATTGTACGGACGGGGAGCACATCAGCCTCGACAATTCTGACGCCATCCCTATTGGAGGCAGACTTACTCCACTATGCAGGACTTTGGCTGGAGCTAACCCAAGTTTCTTGGATCAGAGATCTTTTCTCTCAGGGTTACAGCATAGAGTTTTGGTGACACCCCCTGGACAGATTCCTTCCCTCCCCCATTCCCAAAACCCAGGAACGGCAGATGGTCATGCAGGAAGTAATCTGTCATCTTCTTGACATAGCGGCAGTAGAACCAGTTCCACCAGCAGAGAGATCGTGAGGTGTCTACTCCATCCTGTTTGCAGTTCCCAAGCATGATCTGTCGTGGAGGGCTGTTTTGGACCTCAAGTTCGTCAACCACTTTGTGATGTATCTACGGTTCAAAATGGAGTCCCTTGCCTCAATTATACAGGTTCTACAGCAGGGAGACTTTTTGGCTTCCATCGATCTAAAGAAAGCATACCTCCACATACCACTCTGCCCTGCCCACAGACAGTTCCTGAGGTTCGCCTTTGGCCACAATCATTTTCAATACACAGCTATGCCTTTCAGGCTCGCGTCGGCACCAGAGGTATTCACCAAAGTGATGGTCACCCTGGTGGCCCACCTCCGCCTTCAGGGGGTCCATATTTACCCCATTTGGATGATCTATTGCTCCGGGCGGACTCCAAGGACCACGCATGCGAACAGGTTCTTCGCACCGTTGAGGTCCTCAGGATCCACGGTTGGCTTGTCAACACCAACAAGAGTCAGCTACAACTGACTCGGCGACTACAGCATCTGGGAGCAACACAGTACAGGCCATGGTCTTCCTATCACCGGACCGCATCGCAACCATCAGAGATACGGCAAAGCTCCTGCTACGATGCTCAAAGGCGGATGTGATGTTTTTGGCAAAGGTGCTGGGAACGTTCGTGTCCACCATTCACAGTGTTCCGTGGGCACGGCACCATACTCGGCCTCTCCAGTTGGCCCTATTACCTTTCCAGGCGGACATTGCCAATTCCAGTCATCGTGACATTCACCCCTTCGAAAGTCCTTCTGTTGGTGGGCACGAACTTGAAACCTCAGCAGGGGAACTTTGTTCCAAGAACCGGACAGAACTGTAATTACGACAGATGCCAGCCTAACTGGCTGGGGGCCCCACTGCAACTCCCGTTTTGTCCAGGGTCGGTGGTCCACTCTGGAACAATGTCAGAGTATCAGCTGGCTGGAATTGTGTGCGGTCCATCTGGCTCTCTGACACTTCCAGCCAATCTTCCAGTTGGAACACATCCTGATCTGGACAGACAACACCTGCGTAAAATTGCATTTGAACAGACAAGGGGGAATCAGATCACAAGTTCTCCAGGCGGAAGCGACCCAGATCTTCAACTAGGCCAAAAGCCATCTGAGGTCTCTGCAGGCAGAACATCTCAGTGGGACTCTGAACATAACAGCCGACCGGCTCAGCAGGCAGCAGGTGGTTCTGGGAGAGTGGAAACTTCACCCTGCGACGTTCGACCTCCTCCAGTGCCAGTTTGGCACCTTCCTGGTGGACCTCTTCACCTTGAGTCACAATCTGCAGCTGCCCCAGTACTTCCCGAGATATCTGGAGCAGACCGCAGAGTCAGTGGATGCACTGGCGACACCTTGGCCTTCTGTACATCTTCCCCCAATTCCTCAACTGTGCAAGACATTGAAAAAACTGAGATGCGAAAGGGCGCAACTGGTTCTGCTGGCCCCATACTGGCCTTGCCACCTGTGGTTCTCAGACCCGATCGCTCTGTCAGTAACAGAGCCTTGGAGGCTGCCAGTCAGGCCAGACCTAGTGTGTCAGGGACTGATCTGGTATCCAGACCCTGAATGGCTGTGTCTGACGGCTTGGTGTTTGCACGGAGGCAGCTGGTTAACTCAGGCCTATCTCAGGGGGTTGTCAATACAATTATGGTACCTAGACGACTATCGATGAATCGCATTTACCAGAGTACGTGGCTCACCTTCTCTAAGTGGTGTGCAGGGCAAGGTTACCAACCTTCTCAAGCTACTGTACAACAGATTCTGCAGTTCCTTTATAGAGGCCTGAAAATGGAACTCAAAGCTAAAACCTAATGTCGTCACGCCTCCACAATCTCATCAATCCGGTCCGCATCTCCCTCTGACGTTTCTGTGGGTTCGCATCCGCTCATCAGGTGCTTTTTGAAGGGAGCTGCCCTCCTCTCACCAGCAGTGTGCCATCATTTCCCTTCCTGGAGTCTACCTAAGGTCCAGCAAGCTCTTTAGCTCCTTGCCTTTGAACCTCTTGGGTCAGTACCTCTGTGGCTGTTGTCCTTCAAGGTTCTGTTCGTGGTGGCAATCACCTCAGCGAGAAGAGTCTCTGAACTGGAAGCATTGTCATCAGTGCGTCATCTCTGCATTTTCCACAAGGACTCCATTGTGCTGCGTCCAGATCCATCGTTTTGTCCCAAGATCAGCTCAACTTTCCACTGTAACCAGGACATTGTGCTTCCTTCATTTTGTCCTAAGCCCGCTCATCCACTAGAGGAGGCCTGGCACTCACTTGATGTCTGAAGGGCCCTCAAGATATACCTATCTTGAACTCAGGACATAAGATTGACGGAGTCATTATTTGTATCCTTTCACCCAAGGACTCTGGGGGAAAAGGTCTCTAAATCTACCCTGTCTTGTTGGTTGCACGCCTGCATTGCTCTTATTCCACCAGATCACCTGCCACTATGGCCACTTTTGCAACCAACTCACCTCTTGCAGGCATCTGTAGAGCAGCGGTATGGTCTACTCCAGACTCCTTTATCAAACATAAGATAGACCGCTACGCTTCTGCCGAGGCTTCCTTTGAGAGGCAGGTTCTCTCTCATGAGTAAGCACTAAGTAAGCAGTGGGCGGTCCCTCCCTTCTGGGGCTGCTTTGGTACATCCCATGTGATGGCATGCTACCTGGGGAAAACGGGCCATTGGCCTCACCTGAAGAGTGGTTTTCCCAGGTATCATGCCATTACGGCCCTCCCGTTTGGAGGAGTTGGTATGTGGGTGTCACCTACTACAGTATATTGTTCAGGTTTATCACTTAGGCCAGTGGTTCCCAACCTTTATGAGCACGGAACCCCCTTTATAACCTGAAAATTTTTTGTGACCCCCTCCCCCCAGGGAGGCAGGCTGGCTGCCAAGAAGGAAGGGGGAAAGCAGCGTTTCTTTGCAGGCTTGCTTCTTTTTGCTTCACAAAAAGCCCTCTTCTCTCATTCTAAGTAAGGGCGTTGCCAGTAGCGGCAGTGCAAGGAGACGGGAATCAGTGATAGTAATCCCCTCTTTTTCCTGGTAGCTCCACCCTCAGCCTCCTTTGGCATCTGCCATGTATTTTGTAGGCAGATGCCTGCCCTTAGTGCGCCTGAAAGACGCTCTGGTGCTTCAGCAAAAGGCCTCCCCTCTCGTTTGGAGCAAGGGGGAGGTGTCATCTGCAGCGCCAGTGGGAACCATTGACTTAGGCAATAGAGTTAGGTCAGGATTTCCATGTTCATTAGAAGTGTTTACCCTACAGGGCCAGTTTTATATTTTCCTTGCTGGGAGGCCTGTTGGCCGTTGCATTTCTCTCATGATGTCTCACGCCAGACTCGTCACAAATGAAACTGGAGTAGGAGGGGATCGCTCATTACAGATCTTAACTCCAGTACATTCTTGCCTTTGGATGCTAGATGGCGCTATGACTACCCATGTGATGGCATGATACCTGGGAAAACCACCCTTCAGGTGAGGCCAATGGCCCGTTCTCAGAGGTGTATGTGTGTGTGGAGATTGTGTGGAGAAATAACATTCAGACAAGATAGTCTACACATATGGCAAAGGGGTTGTGGAGGGAACATGGGAGATGGTCACAGCAGTTACAGTTTATAAGAAGGAGTTTTCCATCCTCTTTCCTTTTCCTTTTTTCTATGTGGAGTGCTCTGTTCTGATATCCACCGACCCTCCACTTTGTTGGAGTGAAGTGGCAGCTCCTTTTGGGTTTTTGTATTTGGAGTCCCAAGGGAAAGTACTTGTTAGGAATCTAGGAAGAGAAGTTTTAGCAATATGCTCATGTTCCTGGGTGTGTGTTGGAAAAAGGCAATTTTGTGCCATTGGATGCATAGCTGTGAATTGGAGAGTTATAACAGGGGTAGCCAATGTGGTGCCTTCCAGATGTTTTAGACTCTAGCTCCCATCAGCCCCCAGCCAGCATGGCCAGTGTTAGAGTATGATGGGAATTGTAGTAAAAAATATCAGGGGGACACCATGTTGGCTACCGTTTTGGTATAGATATGGTGCAAATGTGCTCCATTCCTGTGCTGTACCTCTTCCACACCTCTCCACTCCCACCTGCAAGTCTGAACTTTAGCTGTCTTACTGGTGGGTGGGGTGTTTTGTTTTTGTTTTTGCTAGTGGCGTATATGGGGTCCACTTTGTACTTGTGATGTATTTTGAATTCCACTTCAGCTACATCCTAGTGGTCCCTGAGCTGGCAAAACTCAGGTATAGGTATATGACTGTGCCTTTAAGTTAGGGGTGGAGAACTTGTGTCCCTCCAGATGTTGCTGGACTCCATTAACCCTAGCCAGGATGGCCAATGGTCAGGGATGATGGGACTTCTACTCCTGTAGCATCTGGAAGACCACAGGCCCCCATCGCTGACTCAAGTATTTAAACTGACTCCATGGTCAATTTCTTCTCCTAAACAATTTGTTTTCAGATTCTTCCCACCTTGTGAAATAACGGAGTCTTCTCACTGAACTCAGAGATAGAACAGTAAAAAAATGGAACACTGTGCTTTCTGAGTGTAATGTAATAGAATCTTAATGGCATGTTTTTTGTGCAGCAAGAACTATAAGCCAACTAACTAAAAAGGCATTAAATGGTTGAGGAAGAGCTGCCCTGTCCTGCTAGTTTACCTTCAGTGAAATTGTCTGGTAGCTTGGCATAAATACTACTGCAAATTGCATTTTCCTCCTTTGAGTATAAACCTTTCAAAAGAGAAGCAAATGATCTCGTTAAAAAATTAACACACTTGGACAGGGCTCTGGAGTCGGAGTCGTGGAGTCGGGAGCAATTTTGGGTGGAGTCGGAGTCAGTAGAAATGTACCGACTCTGATTCCGACTCTGACTCCGACTCCTTCATAAATGGCAAATGTATGTTAACTAGTAATAACAAATTTACTCTAGTAAAATGGTAGCACAGGGCATTTCATCACCACCACGTGAATCCAGAGCTTGGAAAAGTTACTTTTTAAAACTACAACTCCCATCAGCCCCAGGGATTGGGCTCGTGGGAGTTGTAGTTCCACAGCCCTGCACTTGGAGGTACAGGGGATGGAAATCCTAAATAAATTTTGTACTCATATGCAGCAGCCATGACGGCAAAAGTGACTTGTCTTAAAGCCATCCCTTGCTAACTTTTTGTTCCTGTCCAGTACAAAAAACTAATTGATTACTAGCTGGGCTTACTTTCTACCTGATTGATGAAGCATTGTTGGGGGTGGGGGCAGGGAGAAGGGAGAGTTATCGAGATGCCCAGCATGAGTTTTGCACAGTAGCATTTTCCCAACTGTGGTTAAAGGCTGCCCACAAATGCAAGCAGGTGGGTGAAGAAAGGAAAGCCTAATGATAGCATTCCATTTCTCTTTTCTCTTCTCTCTCTCTCTCCCCCACAGTTAATATGAAAATACGAGTGTAATCACTAAGTAGGTTTCAAATTAATTCAGCAACTCTTAAAACTGCAAATGGACTGATACAAAGCCAGTGAGCTAACAGTGACTAAATTACTCAATGTGATAAAGTAACATATAACTTCAGTAATCTAATACAGTATTACTGTGGTATACTGTGGGACTCTGAATTTGCTGTGGTTCATAAGAACTGGTGCACAATTGTAGCATTTTAGATTATAGAGAGTGACTGTATACTATAGCCAGTGTGGATTTTTCACATTCCGCCGTGTTAAATTGAAAATACCCCCATGCCGTTCTGATGCTTCCCATAAGCTCATTTCAAAACAAAACCTTAGAAAACTTATAGTCCTGAACTCTGAACCGCTTGCTTAACAACCCTCTAAATTTTCATGGCAATACACAAAACAGTTAGAGAGAATTGAGAGTTCAAAGTCTAAACACAGAGAAAAATAACCCAGCCCTTTTGGACTTTTTTCTTTGAGAGTTCTCATAATCTGTTGAAAGTCATTAAAAATCAGCCATGTTCACAGAGTACCTGTAATCTTATTACTGACCTTGCCCCATACTCTGACCTTCATCTTCTGCAGTTTAAAAGTTTTTAAAAAATGCCTGGCTGATTTTTAATTAATTTTGCCTTGAACTGAATGTTGGGCATGCTCAGTAAGAACCAACTGTCAGTGTTCTAAAAGCCAGACTCACAGCTGCTGGACTTGCCTAATCGGGGCCACACCCACACCAGACTTTGATTTCATTTGAGACAGTCATGGCTTCTCCGAAAGAATCCTGGAAAGTGTAGATTGTGAAGGGTGCTGAGAGAATGCTCCTATTCCACTGACAGAGCTCCAGTGGCCAGAGTGGTTTAACAGTCAGCCACTCTGATTGAAGGTCTGTGAGGGGAACAGGGTGTCTCCTTCAACTCTCAGCTCCCTTCACTAACTACACTTCCCAGGATTCTTTGAGAAAAGCCATGACTGTCGGACTTCCGGGAAGGGTGACTTCGCTTGTGCCTGCTTTTGAGCCGGGCTCCCGCCTCAAAAGAAGCTTATTCAGATATAAATCAGTCAGAACATTTTTTTTTGACTGATGAAATTTCTCCCGGGCAGGGAGAAACGTAGAGATCAACCTCAAAAGCCTGTTTTTGTTGGGAGGACTGGATTTCATTAATTTATGAGAAAAGGTCCAGCCAGCAATGCCGGACGGACTTCCGAACAAGCTCTATCTGATTAATGCGATACGTTTATCTTTTCTTCAAAGAGAAAACGGACTAACAGGCAAGCACCCTTCTTTCTATTATTTTTTTTACTTGGTTTAAATTGTTGCAGCAAAAAGAGATTTGTCAAATGAATCAGCTTTAAAGAACTTCTGGGTGAGCTATAACTCTTCTCTGTTATTCACGAAATTAACAGCTTACCTCTGTTTCTATTGCAAAAAGCTGTCCTGGAAGTGCATTCTAAAGATATAAACAGAAGAGGGATTTCTATTCCGAGGAACATTATATTGTCTGGGACTATTCTCTTTTTGGTCTATTTTATTTTGACGAATCTGCTTCTTCACGACGCCACTAACTGTTTTGATGCTGGGAACTAAATTTGTTTTGTGTTCTTGAACATAGAGAGATAAGGCAGGCTGCTCTGTTTATACTGTGATGTCATCAAGCCTGGAATATTAACCCAATTGTTGCTGAAATAAGAAGTGGTTCTTCTTTATTTTTGTTTTGTTTTGTTTTCGTGGTTTTAAAAATGGCAATCAAGAAAGTGGCTGAGAATCTGGAAGTAATTATGTTTCAGAAAATAATGGATGAGATTGAGATAACGAAACAAACCCTGCGACAGGGCAGTAAGGAGCTGAAAATTGAACTGAGCCAAATGACGCAGGAGCTTAAAGAAATAGGGGATCCTGTGAGAGAGGAGAATGAGATCAGAGATGAGAAAAGAAAAAATAAAGGGAAGATACAAGCCCTGGAGATTGGAACAAATGTGGAATTGGAAAAAGATCTGGAGTTTATGGATTTTAGAAATAAAATCTACTGTTTGGAATTTAACGTTATCTCTGAAGAAATTAATGAAGATATTAGAGATAAAGTTATCAATGGCTTGGATAATCTTCTGGACTGGAATGACGTGATGGAGCTTGATATAGAGAAAATCTATGGAATTAACTGCAGCCATGTGACAATGGAAAAACTCTCAAGAGATGAGCCAGTGCATTTTGTAAAAAAGAAGAACACAGATATGACTTTACAACAATATTTCAGCAACTTATTCAGAATTGATGGCAAGAAAATATTTGGGATAGAGGAAATTCCCATCAGACTCTTATTATATGACTATGGCTATGACAGCAAGATTATTATGGAATACTGATAATGGAAGATTGGACACTGAAATTACTGGACTTAACAGGACTATTGAAGATGGAAGATGGAATTAATATGGATAATGGAATAATGGCTATTGAAATTATTGGACCTAACAGATTTTGATGAGATGGATTAATCGATATGTTTATTTGGACTATGGTTATGACAATAAGATTATTATTATTATTAACGAGATGGATTAATCGACATGTTTATTTGGAGAAAAATTGATAGATATATTTCTTAAAGAATTGAAACCTCTCTTTGACTTTTTGTGGAAAGAATAAAGTAATGTTTATGAGATTTGATGATTAATTAAGATAACTACTGGAGGAAAGTGATTTTATAATATAATTTAAGAGACAGGATTGTTATATATTGTAGACCTACAACTGATTTGATCTGCGACAAATGGGAAGTCAACATTTTATTTTTTGTTTAATCATTTTTGTTTTGTTTTGTTTTTTGTCTTTGAATGTTTTATGATTTTGTTTTGTATGTTTTATGAAAATTTGAATAAAAATTATTGTAAAAAAAAATACTCACATACTGGAAATAAGATGTAACTTCGAAATTATCTTATAGCTAATTGTTTCAAATATTCTTAATGGAGATTCTTTGTAATAAGGAATTGTCCATGGGCTCATTTTCTTTTAATAAAACACTTTGGATTACCTTAAAAAAAAAAAAGCCATGACTGTCCAAAGTGAAATAAAGGCCTGGTGTGGATGTGCCCAGGATAGCTTTGGTTTAAATTTGGGTGGGAGGCTACATGTGCCTGCTGTAGAATAAAAAGGTGGGGGAAACCCTGAAAAGCAATGATACTGTTAACAATGTTTTCCTTTTGGAAAACAAAGGGGCTTCTTCTCTTCCCAGTGCCCACCCACCCAATCTCCTCCCCTCCTCTTCTCCCTGCCCCTCCCCCAGGTCAGTGTTGGACTACGACCTGGGAGACCAGGGTTTGAATCCCCACACAGCCATGAAGCTGACTGGGTGACCTTGGGCCAGCCACTGCCTCTCAGCCTCAGAGGAAGGCAATGGTAAAACCACATCTGAATACTGTTTACCATGACAACCCTATTCATAAGGGTTGCCATAAGTCAGTATCATCTTGAAGGCAGTCCATTTCCATTTTCAGACATAATTGCACAGAAATAAATCCCATTGAACTCAAAAAGTATGCAAATGATCAAACCCACCCTCTCTTCTCCTCCCTCCTATCATCTCCCTCTTGCCCCACCCCTCCCCATTCATTTGCCCCTCCCTTCCAATCCCCTCCTTCCCCCTTCTCCCCATGGTCAGTTTTACCTATCTTAAGCATGATTGCATCGGAGTAAATACCACTGAACTCTATAAGCATGTAAACCTGCCCTCCCCCTTCCTTTGCCCCCCTCCAATCCGCTCCTTCCCCTTCCTCCTCCCCCATGGTCAGTTTTACCTACCCTAACCATGATTACACAGCAGTAAATGCCATTAAACTCAATAAGCATGCAAATGATCAGACCGGCCTTTCCCTCTTCTCTCCTTTCCTCCCCCCCCATCAGTTTTAACAAGCCTAAGCATGATTGCATGGGAGTAAATCCCACTGAACTCAATAAACATACAAATGATCACATTTGTCCTTCTCCTCCCATCCCCCTCCTCCTCCCTGCCCCCATCCCCCTCCTCCTCCCTGCCCCCATCCCCCTCCTCCTCCCTGCCCTTCCTCCTTCCCTCCCCATCCCCTCTGGTCAGTTTCACCTATCCTAAGCATGACTGCAGGGGAGTAAATCCCACTGAACTCAATAAGCATGATCATTCTCAGCAAACTTGCACAGGATCCCATTTCTTACCTCCCGGATTAAAAAGCAGAGAAAAAGCAGAGGCAAATTCTTCCAAGCTACACAGCAAGTGGATTGAACTATGAAAGACGAACCCAAATGGTGTTTGCATTTTGACCAATTTGTAGGGCAGTACAATATCTCAGAGAGGAGGTCAGGTCTCCTGCTCCCCTGGTGCATTCACTTTAGCTGCCCAATTTCTCTGCTTTTAAAAGTTTGATAGAAATAGCTGTTGGCTATAGGTAGTCAAAAAGACTAAAGTAATGACATCAGAAGATTTATGTAACTTTAAAGTTGACAATGAGGACATTGAACTTGTCAAGGATTATCAATACCTCGGCACAGTCATTAACCAAAATGGAGACAATAGTCAAGAAATCAGAAGAAGGCTAGGACTGGAGAGGGTAGCTATGAGAGAACTAGAAAAGGTCCTCAAATGCAAAGATGTATCACTGAACACCAAAGTCAGGATCATTTATACCATGGTATTCCCGATCTCTATGTATGGATGTGAAAGTTGGACAGTGAAAAAAGCAGATAAGAGAAAAATCAACTCATTTGAAATGTGGTGTTGGAGGAGAGCTTTGCGCATACCATGGACTCAGAAAAAGACAAATAATTAGGTGTTAGAACAAATTAAACCAGAACTGTCACTAGAAGCTACAGACCTGAACTTACAAGATCTGAACAGGGTGGTTCATGACAGATGCTCTTGGAGGTCACTGATTCATAGGGTTGCCATAAGTCGTACTCGACTTGAAGGCACATAACAGCAAGACGTTCAGCAGCCAAGGCCAGCACCTTGTAGGCTTTTTTTAAAAAAGTAACTGAAATGTAATTGTAGTGATTACCTTTGAGAAAAAGTAATCAGTTGCTTCCAGAGCAATTGTAATTGTAACTGTAATTACTACTTTTAAGGGCAATGTAATTGTAACTACTTTATTTTTAAAAGTAATCTTCCAAGCTCTGACAGACATGCACTGGCAACAAACTCTTCCAACAACCCTGATGGAAGTTTTGTCAACAGCCATAAAAGTCATCCACTTTATCAGAAGCAGGTCTCTGAATCATATTTTTAAAAGATTTTGTCAAGAAATGGGAGCAGAATATGAAGTGCTTCTCTACCACACAGAAGTTCACTGGCTTTCAAGTGGACAAGTCTTGAAGTGCTTGTTTGAACTAAGGGCAGACATTTCACTTTTTCTGAAAGAAAAAAACCCCTTGGAACACTTTGAAAGAAAGGATTTTATCCATGGGTTGGCTTACCTGGCAGATATTTTTAACCATATGAATGAGATAAATCTTTCAATTCAAGGTCCTGAAGTCACCATTATGGTTGCTACTGAAAAATTACAAGCTTTCTTGGCTAAGCTGACAATATGGAAGAAGAGAGTAGAGGCCGACAGCCTTGCAAACTTTCAAATGCTGGAGGAAGTGCTTTACCAAGATGGAGCTGAGATACAAAATTCTCTGTCAATTTCTTTGAAAAGAGAAATCTGCGAACAACTGAAAACACTTCAGAACTCTTTCAAAAGTTACTACTTTCTTGATGGCATTAAAGTTGAACAATGGATCTGCAATCCTTTTCTTTCTGATATAAACTGTATTGAAGATGTTGACCAAACCAAAGATGAACTCATTGATCTTAGGACAAAAAACTTACTACAATTGGAGTTTAACTCAAAAAGCCTTGGAGAATTTTGGTGTTCCTTGAGAGAAGCCTATCCTCGCCTTGGAAAGCGAGCTATGGAAGCTTTAATTCCATCTGCAACAAGATATCTTTGCAAATTGGGATTTTCAACACTTGTAACCATCAAAACAAAAAATCAAAATGGATTGGATGTCCAACATGACATGCGTGTTGCCTTGTCAAAGACCACCCCACAGTTTAATGTTCTTATTCAAGCTAAGCAACAGCCTTCACACTATGCTTTAAAAAATAAAATTTAACTTTAACTTGCCTATATTTTAAATGTATTGTCTTGTTATTTAATACGTTAATAAAGAAGCACATATATTACTATATCACAAATTTGTTTTTTAGTATTTTGATAAATGTATATCAATATAATTGGTTTCCTTTGTAATCCTATGGATTTTATTTTATGCATTTAAAAACATTCTGAGAAAGGGTCCATAGGCTTCACCAGACTGCCAAAGCGGTCCATGGCACAAAAAAGGTTAAGAACCCCTGCTTTATAGATATTCTGGGATCTTAATTGACCTGTTCATAAGCTTTATACTCACTTTTCTTCTATATATTTATATGAATTATTAATAAGTGTGGATACTATAGTCACGTTAAAATTTTAATTACCTATTATGATTATTGTATTATATACCACTTTGAGCAGAAATCTGTGGAAAATGCAGTACACTATAGTAAAAATGTAAATGCACTGCCTTCAAGTCGATTCTGACTTATGGCAACCCTATGAATAGGGTTTTCATGAGGCTGAGAGGCAGTGACTAGCCCAAGGTCACCCAGTGAGTTTCATGGCTGTGTGGGGATTCAAACCCTGGTCTCCCAGGTCATAGTCCAACACCTTAACCCAGTGGTTCTCAAACGTTTTTGGTTCGTGGTGCACTGTAAAACATACAAAAAATTTCTGCTGAACTTAGTGTACAAAATTAAAAATAATATATTTTAAACTATGAATAAAAATAACTTAAACTATAGAAAACTATTACTTACCCTATACAAATGGGTTTCTTCTCATTTTTAAAATATACTTTCATAATATTTGAGGCACACCTAGCCACCTCTTAGGGCGCACCAGTGTGCCTGGGCGCACCATTTGAGAATCACTGCCTTAACCACTAGTCAACTGTAATTATGACTTTTTCATTGTTTTCATTTCTTCAATACATACAGGTGAAATATCATGTTGAGGATATTAGAGGGTTGATGGTTGGAGGGTTTTAATGGCTAGGAGTATCAAGATATTTATTTACTTTACAACCATGGGACTGTCCCAATATGCCATTGGCCCAACACATGTAGCAGGACATACTCTAGATTTGGTTTTTGCAACTGGACATGGAGTTGGTGATCTGAATGTGGAGGGCCTTACATCAGTCCCACTGTCATGGACAGATCACTGCTTGCTGAAGTTTAGACTTACAGTGGCTTTTCCTCTCTGCAAGGGTGGGGGACCTATTAAGTTGGTCCACCCCCAGAGACTAATGGATCCGGATGGTTTCCAAAGGGCTCTGGGGAGTTTTCCGGCTGATAGGGCTGGCACTCCTGTCGAAACCCTGGTCAAGCTGTGGAATACAGAAATGACCTGGGCAGTTGACATGATTGCTCCTGAGTGCCCTCTCCTGTGTAGAGCTTGTACGGCTCCATGGTATATCCCAGAGTTGAGAGTGATGAAACAATATCGGAGACAGTTTGAGTGCAAATGGAGATGAACTCCTAGTGGATGCAGTTATACACTGGTAAGTGCCTATGGTAAGCTGTATTTAGGGGCAGTAAGGGCAGCAAAAAAAACTATTTTGCTGCCACTATCAAATCATCAATCTGCCGCCCAGCGGAGCTCTTCAGAATTGTCCGGGGGCTATTACACTCTGGCCCCAGGGACATGGTAGAACCATCTGAGGCCCACTGTAATGAATTTGCTAGGCACCTCCAGGATAAAATCTTTAGTATCCGCCAGGACTTAGACTCCAGTGTTATAGCAGGTGAATCAAGCAAGGTATCCAGAGCACAGCCTTGTCCCGATTTCTTGGATGAGTTTCAGTTGGTTCAGCTTGAGGACGTTGACAAGATGCTTGGACAGGTTCGTGCAACCACTTCTGTGCTGGATCCTTGCCCTTCTTGGCTAATAAAAGCTAGCAGGGATGGAACAGCCGGCTGGGCCAGGGAGGTGATTAATGCCTCTCTGTGAGAGGGGGTGGTCCCTGGCTGCCTGAAAGAGGCGGTAGTGAGACCACTCCTGAAGAAACCCTCCCTGGACCCAGAAAATCTTAATAACTATAGGCTGGTAGCAAATGTTCCATTCCTGGGCAAGGTCCTTGAACGAGTGGTTGCGGGACAGCTCCAGACACTCTTGGATGAGACCGATTATCTGGATCCATTTCAGTCGGGTTTCAGGCCTGGTTTCGGCACAGAAACAGCCTTGGTCGCCCTGTAAGATGACCTTTGTCTGGAGAGAGACGGGGGAGTGTGACTTGTTGATGGTTGGCGGTTCTTGCGTGAAACAACACGTTACGTTGGATGTAAGATGGTAAAGAAGCATCACAGAGGCTTGAGAAAGTGTTAAGAGTCTTTACTAAGACATTACGGCCAAAGGCATTTAAAGTAGATACATGTAGAGTTTCCCCCCCTTCAAGATAGAACTAGGTAGAACTGCTTGCTTCAAAGACACACACAGAAGAAGGAAGAACTAACAGCAGGCTGTTACAACTTTCCCAGCTGTTATCTCCCGTTACCATGACAACCTGTCTGGCCTTGGATGTCTGCTCTCTCAGGCCAGGCATAGCTGATAACACAGAACCATTCCCATACATCTTGAAACATTTCAGACTTGATGAAAAAAACACATTGGTAGTACGGCCTAGTAAGCCAACATTCCCCCCTTTCATCATGTCTGTAAATCCATTACAACAATAACAACAGTAATACATTTCTACAATACAAAGGTAATACATTTCAATACATTGCATCATACAGATTCAGTTTACATTTCAGTACAGCTCAGAACATCTCTGTACATTTAGCTAGAACTTTATTCAATCAAACTTTGGCTGAACACAAGTCAGATACAATGTCTCAGGATCCATTTCAACCTCCTTATGCATTCCAGGACTGGTTATTAATCCTACCGTGAATCTATCAGGCGGTTTGCCAATGTTAGATCTCTCAGAACGTCTCAAAGGCACTAGAGCTTCTGCTCTCTCAGCCCCCCCATTTGAGCTGGTGCTTGGTACAGCCTGCGTAGGATATTCCATTTCCTCAGCCTTGCGTTTCTTTGATCTTCGTTTCCCACAAATGAGTTCATTTAATGCATCCCTAAGTGGAATTTGTGTGCCTTCCACTTTTATGTCAAGGTTTGGTTTAAATGTTTGTGATTGTGTTTGTGCCTGTGTGTCAGCTGACCCTGTAAGAATGACTGTTTGCCTTTGATCCCAAGGCTTTTCTGAGACTTTAATGCTTCTGCTCAGAATTAATTGCTGTGTTTCTGGAATCCAAACTCTGAAATATGCATTCTGAAACCCCAGAACAAATCCCTGTTGGGCTCTGGGTGCAAGTTTGCCCCTTCTTTTTCCCTGTGGAATGTGGACCCAGCATCTAGCTCCAAATTTCTGAATGTGTTGCACTTTCGGCTTTCTCCCAGTGAGTTTCTTATAAGGTGACATTCCAAGTGCACTGTGTAACACCTTGTTGTGAATGTAATTCGCATACATGATTGCCTCTCCCCAGAAAGAATTCCCTAAACTGGAATCCATGAACATGGCTCTCATTGCTTCCTGAAGCACCCTGTTTTTTCTCTCAGCAGTTCCGTTGGAAAACGGGCTAAACGGAGCTGTGAAATTCTGGTTTATTCCCTTACTTTCAAGGAAGTCACTCAATGCTTTGCTCGTGAATTCCCCTCCCTGGTCTGAGTGTATAGCCCCCACCGTGGTGCCATGTTGAGTTTTGATTCTCTTAATGAACAGTTTCAGCTTCTGCTCAGCTTCACTTTTATGCTTGAGCAAATAAAGATGAGTGTATCTCGAAAAATCATCTACCACTACCATAAAGTACCTAGCACCTCCTCGTGAAGTGTTTATTGGCCCTGATAAATCAACATGAATGAGTTCATAGGGAGCTGATGTGGTCCTTTCAGCCTCCCGGTTTATGGGTGCAATTGTCATTTTCGCTTTATGGCACGCATCACAATCCATCATTAACTGTCCACAGTCTTTCAAACGCATGTTTTCACTATGCATTGGGGTTTTCTTTATCGTGTCAAAGTTTGCATGCCCCAGCCTCTGATGCCATTCATGGACGCAGCCTTGATGTGTCTGTGCCTCAGCGTTTAACACAGCACACCCTGCTTGACTGCTCTTTATTACAAACTGAATCATTCAGGCTTCCCTGCAAGCACACTTGATCTCCCCTCATTACATAACATTTGTCTCTGTCAAACAACACTGAAAACCCACAACTGGTCAGTTTTCTCACAGACAACATGTTATGAGACAGTTCTGGTACAAACAAACAATCTGACAGTATTCCAAGCTTATCAAATCTCACCAGTCCTCAAGCCTCCACATTTTTCTGCGATCCATCTGCTAGTTGAACAAAGTCCTGCTCATCTGTAGACAAATAAAACAAACTCCTGTCTGTGATTAATATATGGCTCACACCACTGTCAAGAATCCAGTCAACAGGTCCTAAATCTTGAGACTTCTGTTTACAAACAAAGTTCACACTTCCCTGCTTCCAGCCTCCATCTCTGGAGTTTCGCCTGACTGCACAGTCTTTCTGGAGATGCCCACGAGCTCCGCAAACATAACAAGCCTTTAGCTGCTGCTGCTCCTGCTTGTAATCCTGCTTGCTTCTGACAGCCTCCTTCGGCACGGCACTTTTCTTCGCCTCTTGTCTCCGCTGCCATTCCTGGCTCAGCTTTTCTTCAATAAACGCAACATTGAGCCCCCCATCGGGCATGGCTTCAATTCCCATAACAAAATTATTCCAACTCCCATCGAGTGAAGCCAGGATCAAATAGGTCTTCTGAAGCTCACTGTGTTCAACGCCTCGGTCCGTCAGCTCTGCAAACAAGCGTCTGAATTCCGTGAGCTGCTCACTCATTTCGCCCTCACCCGTGAAGCGCATCTGGTACAGCTTCCGTGCCAAACACAATCTAGATCCCGCGGTCTGTTGCACATGAAGGGCCTCCAACACGTCCCACATCTGTTTGGCGTTTGTAACATCTCTCACGTGTAGCAGTTGAGAGTCTGATAGAGCCAGAGTAATAAAAGCCTGCGCCCTCTCATCATTCCATGTCCAGGCCGCTGTAAGGGGTGCAGGGGGTGTTCCATCAATAGCTTCCCATAAATCCTCTTTTATTAGGAAAGCACGCATCCTTGGCTTCCAACTGCCATAATTCTTTTCCGTAAGTCGTTCCATCGGCAAGCCTCCAGACAAGTTTACAGCCATCTCTGCTCACCTCTGTCTGGCACAATCAATCATGCTGCCCTCTGGATCTCCGTCTGCTGTTCAGACCAGCCACTTACTCCTGTGTAACGCGCTGTGGATCTGGGCCCATAACCCTGTTGATGGTTGGCGGTTCTTGCGTGAAACAACACGTTACGTTGGATGTAAGATGGTAAAGAAGCATCACAGAGGCTTGAGAAAGTTTTAAGAGTCTTTACGGCCAAAGGCATTTAAAGTAGATACATGTAGAGTTTCCCCCCCTTCAAGATAGAACTAGGTAGAACTGCTTGCTTCAAAGACACACACAGAAGAAGGAAGAACTAACAGCAGGCTGTTACAACTTTCCCAGCTGTTATCTCCCGTTACCATGACAATCTGTCTGGCCTTGGATGTCTGCTCTCTCAGGCCAGGCATAGCTGATAACACAGAACCATTCCCATACATCTTGAAACATTTCAGACTTGATGAAAAAAACACATTGTTAGTACGGCCGAGTAAGCCAATGTTGATTCTCCTTGATCTCTCAGCGGCTTTCGATACCATCGACCATGGTATCCTTCTGGGAAGACTGGCTGAGTTGGGAGTGAGAGGTACTGCATTGCAGTGGTTCCACTCCTACTTGGCAGGTCGCCACCAGAAGGTGGTGCTTGGGGAACATTGCTCGGCACCCTGGACTCTTCAGTACGGGGTTCCGCAGGGGTCAGTTCTGTCCCCCATGCTGTTAAATATCTACATGAAACCGTTGGGTGCGGTCATCCGGAGCTTTGGAGTGTGTTGCCATCAGTATGCTGATGACACGCAGCTCTATTTCTCCTTTTCATCTTCTTCAGGTGAGGCTGTCAATGTGCCGAACCGGTGCCTGGCTGCGACAATGGACTGGATGAGGGCTAATAAACTGAGGCTCAATCCAGACAAGACCGAGATGCTGCTAGTGGGTGGTTCTTCTGACCGGATGGTGGATGTCCAACCTGTCCTGGATGGGGTTACACTCCCCCTGAAGGAGCAGGTTCGTAGCTTGGGGGTTCTCCTAGAATCATCTCTGTCACTTGAGGCTCTGGTAGCCTCAGTGGCATGGAGTGCCTTCTACCAACTTCGGTTGGTGGCCCAACTACGTCCCTATCTGGACAGGGATAACCTGGCTTTAGTGGTCCATGCTCTGGTAACCTCTAAATTAGATTACTGCAATGCACTCTACATGTGGCTGCCTTTGAAGACGGTTCGGCAACTGCAGCTTGTGCAAAATGCAGCAGCCAGATTGGTAACAGGGACCAGACGGTCTGAACATATAAAACCGATTCTGGCCCACTTGCACTGGCTGCCTTTATGTTTCCGAGCTCGATTCAAGGTGCTGGTTTTGACCTATAAAGCCTTACACGGCTTGGGACCACAATACCTGATAGAACGTCTCTCCCGATACGAACCCACCCATACACTACGTTCAAGATCAAAGGTCCTCCTCTGGGTGCCTACTCCGAGGGAAGCTCGGAGAATGGCAACAAGGGAGAGGGCCTTCTCAGTGGTGGCCCCCAAATTATGGAATGATGTCACTGATGAGGTGCACCTGGTACCAACACTGTTATCTTTTCGGCACCAGGTCAAGACTTTCCTCTTCTCCCAGGCATTTTAGCATGCGTTTTATATTGTTTTAAATTTTTAAATTGTGTTTTAAATTGTTTTTTAAAAGATGTATCTTAAATTGTATTTGTTTTTAGTTACTGTAAACTGCCCAGAGAGCTTCGGCTATGGGGAGGTATACAAGTAAAATAAATAAATAAAATAAATAAATACTTATTTAATTTATATCTCACCCCTTCCTCCTTGAAGGAGCCCAGGGTGGCATAGTTTTGAGGAGTGGGAGGGATGGATCAACAAAGATAATATTCACTAATAGGAAAAAGCCTTGCAGTTTAAGAACATACCTATTTTTGTTATGTGCCTTCAAGTCGATTACGACTTATGGCGACCCAATGAATCAGCGACCTCCAAGAGCATCTGTGATGAACCTCCTTGTTCAGATCTTGTAAGTTCAGGTCGGTGGCTTCTTTTATGGAATCAATCCAGCTCTTGTTTGGTCTTCCTTTTTTTCTACTCCCTTCTGTTTTTCCCAGCATTATTGTCTTTTCTAGTGAATCAGGTCTTCTCATTATGTGTCCAAAGTATGATAACCTCAGTTTCATCATTTTAGCTTCTAGTGACAGCTCTGGTTTAATTTGTTCTAACACCCAATTGTTTCTCTTTTTCGCAGTCCATGGTTTGCACAAAGCTCCCTCCAATACCACATTTCAAATGAGTTGATCTTTCTCTTATCCGCTTTTTTGACTGTCCAACTTTCACATCCATACATAGAGATTGGGAATGCAATGGTCTCAATGATCCTGACTTTAATGTTCAGTGATACATCTTTGCATTTGAGGACCTTTTCTAATTCTCTCATAATTGCCCTCCCCAGTCCTAGCCTCCTTCTGATTTCTTGACTATTGTCTCCATTTTGGTTAATGGCTGTGCTGAGGTACTGATAAGCCTTGACAAGTTCAATGTCCTCATTGTGAACTTTAAATTTTTATATATCTTCTGTTATCATTACTTTGGTCTTTTTGATGTTCAGCTGTAGTCCTGCTTTTGTGCTTTCCTCTTTAACTTTCATCAGCATTCATTTCAAATTGTTACTGGTTTCTGCTAGTAGTATGGTATCGTCTGCATATCTTAAATTATTGATATTTCTTCCTCCAATTTTCACACCTCCTTCATCTTAGTCCAATCCCACTTTCCCTATGATATGTTCTGCGTATAGATTAAATAAATAGGGTGATAAAATACACCCCTGTCTCACAACCTTTCCGATGGGGAACCAGTCAGTTTCTCCATATTCTATCCTTAGAGTAGCCTCTTGTCCAGTGTATAGGTTGCGCATCAGGACAATAAGATGCTGAGGCACCCCCATTTCTTTTAAAGCATTCCATAGTTTTTCATGATCTAAGTACATCTGAAGCATCTTAAGCTGCACATCTGAGTAGCCTAAAACAACATTAAAAATAAACACATGCATACAGAGGTAGTAGAATAATTCTTTTTATCCATAAGATAGGCATGGTTGGTCTCTCCACTGGTATGGGAGGTGGAGAGGGAGGCAGAGGCCACTACTCAGATCTTCGCATGTCAAACCAAGTGCAACCCCCCCCCTCAGCCAGCAAGCATAATCTGTCTCACTTAACCACCTCCCGGACCCTGCCCTGTCACTAACTAAGGAACACTCACCCAATCAATCATTTTCCCCTGAGATGCAAAAAAGTTAAAATGCAGCACAGTAGCCAGAGAGGGTGGTGGAGGCCACTTTGGGTGTCAGGTGTACACACAGCGTGCATGCACACACACTCTCTCTGTCATCTTTTCCCTCCACAGTTCCTTATCTCCATTCTGCTACTGCCTCCTTCTCCTCCTTTATCCATGTTCTTGTCCTCCGGCTCCTTTTTGCCTCCACTCCATTCTTCACCACCACCATCCATTTTTTAAAACAATTGTTTTCTCCACTCCACTCCGTCTCACTCTCCACCTCCTCCCTCGTCGCCTTGTACCCACCCACAGAGCATGAGGGAAGAGCGACGCTGCACAGAAGCCCTGTTTGAGGCACATGATTTTCATCCACAAATCAGAGGAGCGGAAGACTTCCCCTGCTTTCCTCCCAAGTAATGCTCAAAAGTAATCCAGGAAACATTACAATTACTCCAGTAAAGTAATAAAATTACTCCTAGTTCTATTACAATCAAAATGTAAAGGAATTACCCACTCATTCCTCAAAAAAGTAATGAATTACAAGTAATTTCTGACTTGTAACAAATTGCTTCCAAGCTCTGATGTCTGTATAAAAAGCAATGAGTGACGATGACATGAGGAGCTTCCTTGTTCACTAAAGTAGCAAAACCAGATGTATTACCAAGCATCGCAGGAGCTCCATCTGTGCAAAGTGTATGAAGTTTTTCTTTCCAGTCAAAGTTTTGTTTGGCAAAAAAACACCGTTTCCAAAACGTTGATG
This sequence comes from Rhineura floridana, assembly GCF_030035675.1. NCBI lineage: Eukaryota > Metazoa > Chordata > Lepidosauria > Squamata > Rhineuridae > Rhineura > Rhineura floridana. The sequence goes on along the minus strand of NC_084484.1, from coordinate 91,585,905 downwards.
GCCTTTATAGTTTCCAAAAGGGACTCACAAAATAAGAATTCTTCTTTGATGGCATCAGCATTCACATACCGAACAAAAAGAAGGAGCTGCTACGTTGAGAGATGTCTGTAGTTTCATCCAGTTGCATACTGAAGGAGAATGGCGAGGCTGCCAATTCCTCGATGACCTGCTTCAAAAGGTTAAAAAAAAAATTTGGTTTAGTGGTTAAACAACTACTAGGCGCACAGTTGGCCAGCTACGTCACACGACCATCTGTAGACGGGAAAACTGTGATCACGTGCAATCTAGCGGTGGGTCTAATAACTACCGTAATTTCAAAATAGTGATGAGCAAAAACAATATTTTGAGATATCTACAACAACTGTAATGTGATATGAAAATATCTGTGATTTCTATTGATGACAAAGTCACAGGTACTGCTAATACTAGTGTGGTTTGTTGCCTACATTCATAATTGAAGGAAATGCTAAATTTCAGTTAGACTCTTAACTGTTAGAGGTTAGTGAAAATAAAGATGTAATTTTTTTCCCCATCCAAGTTCACAGACCCCTTGAAATCTATCCACGGACCCCAGGTTAAGAACTCTTGCTCTAAAGTTAATAATGTAGTAACTAAAAAGAACACCCCTTTTATTCTTAGAAGACCATCGTACCTTCACAGCTCCTGCATGAAGACTTCTAACGCAGGAGGTTGGGGCATGGCAGGTGGAGACAGCTCTTCCTCAGCAGCAAATAGGATCTCGGTTTCTCTCTCTTCCCTCCCCTCTCAGAGTTGTCCCAGCAGCAGTTCCCTTATAAAGCCTCCTTGGGCAGGAGGATAGGTCATGGCAGGCGAAAGCTGCTCCTCTCCCTCCCCTCCCTTTAAATGCAACCAATATGCATTTGTCTTTAAATTAAACAAACAAGAAAAGTGTGAGTGGATTGGATATTTAGTCTAGGTAGATAAAATACGTGGGAGAGTAATATAGTACAGGGTACTTTCCACATGAACGGTGTGTGCAAGTGGTGGAGTCATCAAAAAATGGAAAAAGGTTATTTATTTATTTATTTATTATTTGATTTATATCCCGCCCTTCTCCCCAGCAGGAGTCCACCCTGTTCTGCATTCCCACCCTCTTTTGCATTCACATGCAGCATTGACAGAAGCAATAAGCCCAGATCATGAGATACAATCTTCCACTCTATTCTGTGCTAGTTAAGCTGCATCTGGGGCATTGAGTCCAGTTGTGGGTATTTCTTAGTGAGGGGAAAGGAGGAATAAATTATTGGGTTTTTTAGTTAGTGATATGAGAACAGCTGATGACTTTCTAGAATTATAGAATCAAGTGACTGTAAAGATAAACAAAATGGATTTATAAATAGCATATCCATGCCTTCACCACTTGCTAAGATATTCTAGAAATGGATCTGGAATTTAGGTTTAGTTTTTTTCTTCAGTTTTAATTTTCATTAGGTTTTTACAGTGCACTTTCTTCTTTCCTTTCCATATTATCCAGTACACCGCTATAATAAGTTGAAGCTTTTGGTCAGGTTGGGGGACTTCTTTTTGAGCTGGGATATTGCTAATTTTGATAGGCAGGACACTTCAGTTCAAAGCTGCATGTGCCCAATGGTCAATATAGGAATCAAATTGATTATATCATTGGTAGCAGAAGATGGAGAAGTTCCATACTATCTGCGAAAACAAGATCAGGAGCAGACTGCAGTACAGATCATGAACTGGTAATATTGAAAATCAGAGTAAAGCTAAAGAACAACAACAAAGTAATCATAATGCCAAAATGCAATTTAAATAACATCCCAGAAGAATATAAAGATCAAATAAGGAACAGCTTTGAGGCTTTAAACTTAGTTGACTGAGAACCAGAAGAACTATGGATTGAAGCCAGAGACATTATCAGGGAAATAAAAAATAAATAAATAAACACAGACTTTGACCATATATGGAATGAGAAATGCCAGATGTCCAAGCTGGATTTAGAAAAGCAAGAGGTATCAGAGATCATATTGCAAACATACGTTGGATAATGGAACGAACCAAGGAATTTCAGAAGAAAATCGCCCTGTGCTTTATAGATTACAGCAAAACCTTTGATTGTGTAGATCATGAAAAACTATGGAATGCTTTAAAAGAAATGGGGGTGCCACAGTATCTGATCGTCCTGATGCGCAACCTATACTCTGGACAAGAGGCTACTGTAAAGGCAGAATATGGAGAAAAAGATTGGTTCCTCATAGGAAAGGGTGTGAGACGATTGTATTTTATCACCCTATTTGTTTAATCCATATGCAGGACATATCATACGGAAGCAGGATTGGACCAAGATGAAGGAGGTGTGAAAATTGGAGGGAGAAATAACAATAATTTAAGATATGCAGACAATACCATACTACTAGCAGAAACCAGTAATGATTTGAAACGAATGCTGTTGAAAGTTAAAGAGGAAAGCACAAAAGCAGGACTACAAGAAGACTACAGTAATGACAACAGAAGATTTATGCAACTTTAACGTTGACAATGAGGGCATTGAACTTGTCAAGGATTTTCAATACCTTGGCACAGTCATTAACCAAAATGGAGACAATAGTCAAGAAATCAGAAGAAGGTTAGGACTGGGGAGGGCAGCTGTGAGAGAACTAGAAAAGGTCCTGAAATGCAAAGATGTATCACTGAACACTAAACCCAGGATCATTCAGACCATGGTATTCCCGATCTCTGTGTATGGATGTGAAAGTTGGACAGTGAAAAAAGCGGATAAGAGAAAAAACTCATTTGAAATGTGGTGCTGGAGGACAGCTTTGCGCATACCATGGACTGCAAAAAAGACAAATAATTGGGTGTTAGAACAAATTAAACCAGAACTATCACTAGAAGCTAAAATGATGAAACTGAGGTTATCCTACTTTGGACACATCATGAGAAGACATGATTCACTAGGAAGACACATAACAACAAACACATATAGCCATGCACATACACAACAATTTTTCCTTTAATCACATACCAGGTGTTCATATCCATGCTCACTCACACTCTCCCCCCCTCCTCAGTTTTCCATTAAGGAAGAGAGGCCTGTAACAAAAAAGAGGCTTCTGCTCTTTTCCACTAATAGTGGAAGTGAAAAAGCAGGGAGATGAAGAGAGAATATCCTAATTGGGATCATGGTTTATAAAACATTACTAGCAGCCAGCTCTCTGGATTTATATATTACATTTATATCTCGTGTTTCTTCCACAGAACTCAAGACGGCATACATAGTTCTCCTTCTCCCGATTTTATCCTCACAACAACTTTGTATGGTAGGTTAAGCTGAGAGATAGTGACTGCCCCAAGGTCACCCAGTGAACTTCAAGGCTGAGTGGGGAATTGAACTCTTGAATCTCAGATTCTAGTCTAACCGCTATGCTACATTGGCTCTGAGTGAAGTTTTTAAAGATAATTAAAGATAAGTAGAGCCTACAATCCTTCATTATCAAACAGTGTATTTGATTTTATACACATTATGTGAATGTAGATGAACAAACAAAATGAAATTTAATAGGGATAAGTGTAAAGAAACGAAGTGCACAGTTATAAGATGGCTTAGCAATATTACATGTAAGAAGGATCTTGGAATTGTTGTTGATCACAAGCTGAATATGAGCCAACAGTGCGATATGGCTTCAAGAAGGCAAATGCTATTTTAGGCTGCATTAACGAAGTATAGTTTCCAAATTTCATGAAGTACTAGTTCCCTCTATTTGGCACTGGTTAGGCCATATTTTGTGTCCTGTGTTCCCAGTTCTGGACACCGCACTCTTAGGAAAGATGCAGATGAACTGGAACAGGGTCAGTGGAGGGCAATGAGCATGATCAGGGAACTGGAAACAAAGCCCTATGATGACATACGGAAAGAACTGGGCACGTTTAGCCGAGAAGAGAAGACTGAGAGGAAATGTAATGGCATTCTTCAAGTATTTGAAAGGATGTCACATAGAGAAGGGCCGGGATCTCTTCTTGATTGTCCTGAACTACAGGACTCAGAATAATGGGCTCAAGTTATAGGAAGCCAGATTTCGACTGAACATCAAGAAAAACCTCTTAACCATTAAAGTAATACGACAGTGGAACCAATTACCTAGGAAGGTGGTAGGCACCCCATCACTGGAGGCATTCAAGAGGCAACTGGATAGCCACTTGTCAGGTATACTCTAAGCTGGATTGCTGCACTGAGCAGGGTTTGAATTCAGAGGCCTTATAGACCCTTCCAACTCTACTATTCTGTGATTCTATGAAATATTAATTAATGTGCCTTAGGAAGAGGAATCGTAGAACCTGACTATAATAATATTTTCTCAGAAGTCCTGTTCATTTTATTAGAACTTAGTCCCAAATATATGTGCATAGGAGCATGGCTGCTGTCTCCTTCAGATTAAGAGCCAGTGTGATGTAGTGATTAGAGTGTCGGGACTGGGACCTGGGAGACCAGGTTTCAAATCTCTGCTTAGCCGTGAAGCTCACTGGGTGATCCTGGACCAGTCACTGTCTCTTAGCCTAACTTCATTCATAGAGTTGTGAGAATAAAATTGGAAGGAGAAAATCCATGTTTGTACGCTGCCTTAAGTTCCTTGGAGGAAAGGTGGGATGTATATGTAATAATATAAATAAACAAATAAACAAACAAACAAATAAACAAACAATGCTGCAATTCTTATGTATTTTGGTATAAATTATATTCTGGAACTCTTCCCCCCCCCCCCGCTACCCCAGAATCATAGTCTGAAAAAAAGGCGTAATAAGTTTTTGCTTTTTGCTATTAAAATATATCAGCAATTAGCGCAATTACCTAAGAAACTGATGCTTCATGAGGAATCAGGTATAATTTTATTCATCTTTCCTCATGATAAAACAGTCGCTTTCCATATATGCATAACGCATAAATGAGAGAACAAAAATTATTGAAGTGTCCTTGTATACAGGTATCTTGTAACAGACAAAACTTGTATTCAATGTCTTATAATGAATTCTGATAACAAATCTAGTATAAGCAAAATTCTGTTGATACTAATGTTAGTATTCATAGTGTTTTGTTCTGTGTCATCAGTCTCTGTAATGTTGTAATTTATCACTTCAAATATGGTCCATTGACTCTGTCAGTGTTCCAGTAAGTTGTATGATCTGCTGGGTATTATATGTGTATGCGATGACAGAATCAGTGACAGTATATACTGTATCACAGTTTTGTTCCATGCTGTATATGGGTATATCTATACTGTTTTGGATTTAAAATATGGTCTCTTTTAAGCTATCAAATTGTATATAAAAATGATTCACATATATAAATATGTCAGTGTGTCTGCAACTACCTCTTCAACATCTTTGCTAGCCTAGGTAGCTAAGTAGTCTGTGGACACTGTTAATAGGTTGGTCTTGAGTATTTGTGACCACTTGTGAGACATCCCCTCAAATGTCTTACCCATAAGATTTAGAGGAGAATATCACTTTGATATTTCAGTTCCTTATAGAAATGTTCTCCCCACTCACACACACCCCTCTTGGCATGATTGCAACCCATAGCACTAACTGATAAGTGCCTACTGTGCATTCCATGCTGCTAAATCAAAAGAATGCCCAGCAGGTCTGTATATTGCTATCAACATGACCATTTAAAGAATTGTATGCCTTCTACCACTGGCATTTGGAAGGAGGTATAACAGAATCCAAAAAAGAGTTGTAATAGAAATGATTACTGATCAGTATGTAGAGACAGATTGAGAAGGAGACAAAGGGAAAAAAATCTATGTTAAGCAGGGCTCTTTATAAAGTGCAATGATTGCCTTATGTGAAAAAATTGGGGCGGAGAAGTGATTAAGCATGAATATGGTGTTGGAGGAGAGCTTTGCAGATACCATGGACTGCAAAAAAAATAATTGGGTGTTAGAACAAATTAAACCAGAACTGTCACTAGAAGCTAAAATGATGAAATTGAGGTTATCATACATTGGACACATAAGGAGAAGACATGACTCATTAGAAAAGATAATGCTGGAGAAAACAGAAGGGAGTAGAAAAAGAGGAAGGCCAAACAAGAGATGGATTGATTCCATAAAGGAAGCCACAGACCTGAACTTACAAGATCTGAACAGGGTGGTTCATGACAGATGCTCTTGGAGGTCACTGATTCATAGGGTCTCCATGGGTCGTGGTCGACTTGGAGGCACATAACAGCAACATGGATGTGTACAGGGGCAAGTATGACTACTACCTGGACACAGAGCTGAGTGGAAATTGTAGAACTTGAAGAAGTATGTTTGCATTCTCCAGGGAATTTTCCAAAGAGAGAGGAGGGGCATCTGTGCTTATTATTCTAGTAGGCCACATTGTCACAGAAATTCCTACCACTCGGTGAAAGTCTCTTAAATGCAGTGTAACACAACTAATTGGGTAGATTTTTTATAAAGTGTTAAATATCTATTTCCAAATCAGGAAATGTTCATTTAGAATTTTTGACAATTACCATAAGATTGTTAAACAAATAAAATAGTCCTGCGTTTTATAGAGGTTCGTAGCAATGAGCAATATCTGACGGTCAAATGATAAAAATAACTGAAGTTCCTGTAAATTAGATGAAATCCTGAGCATATTGACAGTAAGGTTTTCATGAACACATTAAATCATAGCAATGATAACAGTAACACACTAAAGATATGAACAATAACTTCAAGGCTTTGTCTAGGAACAGGAGCTGGAGACTGCTCAGAGAATGGGTAAATATACATGAAAGGAGGTAAGAGATTTACACTTAATAAAATATCTCTGCATAGGATAATGGTTTGTTTGGATGGTTCCTCAAATCTAAGCTTTGCTTTTTTTAAAAAAAAACTGGACCAATTTTGTACAACAAACTGTTCCTTTCTGTCACACGTCCGGGGTGTCAAGGGATGCAGAAAAGCTTGCAGGCATAAAGTAATATTTTACCGTTTTTTCTTAGACGACAAGTTATGAACAATGCTAGAGTTGATCCATGCACATGGAAGGATTATCATAGGACAAGGTACCGAAACTGTGATACATGGACCACCAGTGGTTCATAAGCTTCATTCAGGTGGTCCTTAGCCTGTCTGGTTTTGTGGTTGAAGATGGGAGACAGGACATCCATCACATGAAATATTCATATTGATTTTAATTGTATTTTTATTGCTTCTTTTGTTTCTTGTATTGCATTTTATTGTGTTACAATTTGAATTTTATCAACAAAATACAATATATAATAAGGAAAAGAAGCAATGAAAATATAATTAAAAATCTTACAGTATTTAGCACGGTGCATTACAGTTGCCACAACAGGCAGAAAATTTATTAAGTTGTCCACCAAGACCATCAGCACATTTCAAGTGGTTTATGGGGAAGAGGAACCACTGTCATAGGACATAAACATCCTGTTTCTTCATCACCATGTATGGGCAATTAGCATGTGCTGGCCCATTACAGGGAATGGGAGACTTGTGTACATTCCCATATTCTGTCCAGCTCTGCCCCTGAGAGGGAGGCTTGATGGGGATGAGGGAGGCAAGACAGATCTCTTGTGTGCGCGCACCATCAGTGGGAGAAAACATGGCTCTATTAACTTCCATGTAGATCTCTCCACGTATAGGCACTGTGCCTGTGGGTGAACTAGACTGAGTTCACTCTGAAGAGTCTGTCATAATGCCTATTACCTAAACATGGTTAATACATTACAAACATTAACTAGTGGTGTTAAATTACTTCTAAGATTCTTAATACTAATAAAAGGTTAGTTTTAACTGAAAAGAGTGAAAAGTTGCTTTGAAAATACTGAATGATTCTATGTCAAATGCCACCTAATGATTTGATTTGAATTTTGATCTCTGTATAAAGAATGGTCTAATTGCAACTGTCTGTCCTGTGTTAGCTGAGCAAAGATTGTGAGCATGCCCAGTAGGAAATAGCCCCCATGCCATGCTTTTGGTTTTGAAAGTGATCCTCAGTTGGAGAATGGAGAAAGGAAAAATGGGCTGCTTGTTTGAGAAATGAGTCCAAAGTTCCCTCTGGGTTATTGGAACTAATTTAGTTGTTGTTTAGACCTTGGCTTGGTGTCGAAATGGGACTACACCTTTCTTTCAAATTGTGATTAGAAAAATATAAAACAAATTTTGACATAATTTACATTGGACTAGTTTAGAAACTGCTAAACATCGTAGTTAACAAAAATGTATACGGACTATTCCATATGAAAATAACCGGAAAGGTTGTATTGAAATTATGTTGCTGCTACAAAATTCCCATTAATGTACATTTAGAATTCTCTGAAAAAAATTGACACAGATTGCATCTGATAAAACAGGTCCTTAGATTATGACTTTTGCTTCCAAAATCAGTATAGTACTTTCTGTCAAAAACTTCTACAAAATACTATCACTTTTTGTATCTTTTAGCTCTAAACTGTGAGTGTTATGAATGCAGTATCTTCACACACAAGCAATTTTTTTGAGAGAGATTCTCTAAGAAGTTGCCCTCTGTGTCCCCAGAATACTACTTAAATGCACCTCAATTTTAAAAAGCTGTTTAAGGCATAATTCTGTCTCTGGGAGGTCACCTGAAACAGAATGTTAAAACTGCTTAACCAGATTTTGCTTAAGAGCATTAATCACTACTAATGTTTCATATATATTTACAACTATTTCCTCCCTTGAACTGGTCAGATTGCTTTGCCTTAAAGAAATTGCTACTGGTGTTTCCCTATAAACTAGTAGCTATAGGATTGTCTTTGGCATCAGCTGTAAAGAGGGAATCACATGGGCAGGAAGTAGAGGGGAAAGACTGATGCACATGATCCTTCCCTCTCCTTTTTAAAATCAGGGCCATTCAGTCAAATTGAATGTGATTGGTACCATTTTAAAAGTAATAGTGGATTTTCTTCATTGTCTCTGGACATAGATTTGTCCTCACCCCACTTCCCTCAAAAAAGTGAATATCTGTGAAACATTGTGAGTTTTTAGTGACCTTGGACACAGTCCAGTTAAGTGGTTTTTAAAGTGTGATTCTATTTCAGTCAGAATTAAACATGCTTTAACTTTATCTGAATTATGCATCTTATTTTTATTGTTTAGTTGTGATCCTTTATAAAACACCTCTCTTCCACTGTATTTTGAAATAATTGATATCTTGCAGTTGAACTTTCTAGCTATTTTATTGTCCGTCTTTGCTTGTGAAAGGCGTTGATTAGCTCTGAGTAAAAATGCATGGCTCAGTAATTTGGTCTTTTGTTATTAGTAGGGTGTGGTGAGTCATAAGTTATATTTGTAGAATTGTCTATACAAGAGAGGTCTAATTATATAAAGACTTCTCCTATTTTTTCTCTTGTGTTTTACTGGTTAAATTGTACTAATTGCCTAAAAGGAAACTACATTTTAAGGCCAGCAAGCTACATATATTCATTATCCCAAAACTATGTTCTGTGTGTTTGCATGTTATGGCATGTCTGCCTTAAAATACTTTAAATTGCCTAACTGTGCAAACTCTGTTAGCTGCTGCTGATAGTGTCTTAATCCTATACATAATCTTCATCTTGTCAGAATATACTAACTAGACCAAGCGTGAGGAAACTTTTGGGCCCTTCAGACCAAATCCTTATCAGATTCTAGCCTCGCAGGACAAATTTGACAGATGGACAGCGCCACCCATCTGTCAATCACTTGACATCATAATGAAGGATGCTTTGAACTCCCAAAGTTGGGACCTGTGCAGTGCTTTATAGAGCCTGAGAGTTGGACTGATGATTTCTGCAGACATCAGCTATGCAAGCATGTTCCCCACAGGGAATTTGCTTGCACAATCAAGGTCTGCTTTCGGTTATTAGATATGATGTCAGGTGTCAGACAGGTGGGCGTGGTTCAGGGAAAACGGCTTTGTGGGCAGAATTTGAACTCCTAGCAGGCCATTCCCCAGTCCTGAACTAGTTTCTGGACAAGCCCGAAAAATAGATCTGTTTATTTCAAACAGAAGTTCATTATTGTTATTGTCCTCATTCACATGTAATGCTAGCAAGGTTTGTCCTATGGCTTACAACTCATAGTTTATATTGGAGAGCTAAACAGGTTAGGAAAACAGACTAAGCCGAACCTTAACTAGAAAACGTCTTCAAATGCAAAGATGTATCACTGAAATCAGGATCATTCAGACCATGGTATTCCCGATCTTCAGGTATGTCCATAGTAAAAGACAGAGAAAAGAAACTGGCACAGCTACTCAACAAGGATGGCAAAATGATAACAGATGACAAAGAAAAGGCAGAAGTGCTCAATTCCTACTTTGGCTCAGTCTTCTCCCAAAAAAGGATCTGTGACCCTCCCAGGAAACATGAAGTAGAAGGGACAGGTTTGGAGCTTGAGATTGATAGACAAATGGTCAAGGAATACCTAATCACTTTGAATGAGTTCAAATCAGCAGGGCCTGATAAACTGTATCCTAGAGTATTGAAGGAACTGGCTGAAGAACTCTCAGAACCGCTGTCTATTATCTTTGCGAAATCATGGAGGAGTGGTGAAGTGCCGGATGACTGGAGGAGAGCTAATGTTGTCCCTATCTTCAAAAGAGGCAAAAAAGAGGAACCGGGGAACTACAGACCAGTCAGCCTAACATCAAGCCCTGGAAAAACTCTGGAGCAGATTATAAAGCAGTCAATCTGTAAGCACCTTGAAAACAATGCAGTGATTACTAGAAGCCAACATGGATTTATGAAGAACAAATCCTGCCAAACTAATCTTATCTCATTTTTTGACCAGGTGACTTCCCTTGTAGACTGTGGGAAGGCTGTGGACATAATATATCTCGACTTCAGCAAAGCTTTTGACAAAGTGCCCCATGATATTCTGATTAGCAAGCTAGCTAAATGTGGGCTGGATGGATCAACTATCAGGTGGATCCACAGTTGGCTCCAGAATCATACTCAAAGAGTGCTTATCAATGGTTCCTTCTCAAACTGGGCGGAACTAACAAGTGGGGTACCGCAGGGCTTGGTCCTGGGCCCAATGCTCTTCAACATTTTTATTATCGACTTGGATGAGGAGGTACAGAGCATGCTTATCAAATTTGCAGATGATATAAAATTGGGGGGGCACAGCTAATACCGTGGAAGAGAGAAACAAAATTCAAAGGGACCTTGATAGGCTGGAGCATTGGGCTGAAAACAACAGAATGAAATTCAACAGGGATAAATGCAAAGTTCTACACTTAGGAAAAAGAAACCAAATGTACAGTTATAAGATGGGGGATACTTGGCTCAGCAATACGACATGTGAGAAGGATCTTGGAATTGTCGTTGATCACAAGCTGAATATGAGCCAACAGTGTGATGTGGCTGCAAAAAAGGCAAATGCTATATTAGGCTGCATTAACAGAAGTATAGTTTCCAAATAGCGTGAAGTATTAGTTTCCCTCTGTTCAGCACTGGTTAGGCCTCATCTTGAATACTGCATCCAGTTCTGCTCTCCACAGTTCAAGAAGGATGCAGACGAACAGGTTCAGAGGAGGGCAACGAGGATGATCAGGGAACTGGAAACCAAGCCCTATGAGGAGAGACTGAAAGAACTGGGCATGCTTAGCCTGAAGAAGAGAAGATTGAGGGGAGATATGATAGCACTCTTCAAGTACATGAAAAGTTGTCACATAGAGGAGGGCCGGGATCTCTTCTCGATCGTCCCAAAGTGCAAGACACGGAATAATGGGCTCAAGTTGCAGGAAGCCAGATTTCGATTGGACATCAGGAAAAACTTCCTAACTGTTAGAGCCATACAACAATGGAATCAATTACCTAGAGTGGTAGTGGGCTCTCCGACACTGGAGGCATTCAAGAGGCAGCTGGACAGCCATCTGTTGGGAATGCTTTGATTTGGATTCCTGCATTGCACAGGGGGTTGGACTTGATGGCCTTATAGGCCCCTTCCAACTCTACTATTCTATGATTCTATGATCTCTATGTATGGATATGAAAGTTGGACAGTGAAAAAAGCGGAGAAGAGGAAAATCAACTCATTTGAAATGTGGTGCTGGAGGAGAGTTTTGCGCATACCATGGACCTCGAAAAAGACAAATAATTAAAGCAGAACTATCACTAGAAGCTAAAATGATGAAACTGAGGTTATCATACTTTGGACACATAATGAGAAGACATGATTCACTAGAAAGACAATAATGCTAGGGAAAACAGAAGGGAGTAGAAAAAGAGGAAGACCAAACAAGAGATGGATTGATTCCATAAAGGAAGCCACAGACCTGAACTTACAAGATCTGAACAAGGTGGTTTATAACAGATGCTATTGGAGGTTGCTGATTCATAGGGTTGCCATAAGTCGTAATCAAATAGAAGGCATTTAACAAAAGCAGCTAAATGACTGGGGAGGAGCAAAGTGGCTCTGATCTCTCAGGGAGCCTGCTCATTTGCACTAACCAAAGTTTGGCTTAGTGCAGTGTGTAAAATTGTTTGAAAATTGTTTGAAAAAACCTTCGTGTATTTTCTTCATCAGGGAACATTAGAAACAATTTTAATATAGTTCTTCAACAGAATGATGTGAGTTTGCCTTCAAACCTGAATACAGTGTCCCAGTGTGAAATGTAATAAGAATCTTGTATTATTTGAAAGATGCCTTTAAATACACTCTCTCCTGTAAGTCCTTTGGCTGATGCTGCACACCATCCCTAACCATGTGGCAAAAAATTGCCTAGATGCTTCACATTGTAGATTGCATGCATTCAGAATACTTCAGCAATGCATGTATTCAGAGTCAAGTAATGTAATTTCCCACGTACCCACACAAGCAGCTTTATCTTTGTGGTCCAAAATTTCTATAAAACCAGAAGTTTAGAGCAAATATGGCTTGAAAATGATCCCTACCTCAGCACTGTTTTGAAACAGATGACGCAACAAGCTACCAGTCTTCCATTCTTACATATTTAAAAAAGAGAGACTTTCCTTTCTCAAACCCAGTGCCTTTTAACCACGTTTCTTGAACTGCAGGAATAAACATTGCATTTTCCTTAAATCTGTGGTTGTTCACTCTGAAAAGAAGCGCTGCCTGTTGAGCTAAATAAATACATTTTTCAAGGAGAAGGGTTTTTTTTGTATATTGGTGGTGATATTCTGGCTAGAAATTAGTATTTCCCAAGCAGGGACATTGCTCGATACTTAAGACTTGGGGCACGGACTGATGACACAAATTTGCACATGCTATTTATATATATATATTGATGCAAATGTAGGCTTTCATTGAGGGGGGAAGGGAAGAAGCTTTGGCTCTTGCCAGGACTTACTCAGAGCTATGGTATGTCAACAAGGTTTTCTGGGCCCAATACTCTGTATGTGAATATGTCTTTTTCCAAATGGTGGATGGCTGGGGTCTGCACTGCAAAATAGAGAAAGAAAGAAATTTTAAAAGGGGGGGAGGAGTAGGAGATCTGGGGCCCAGTGAAGAGCTTGAGGCCCTGGGCCATCCCAACAAGGAGCCTGTTGCCAGTTACCCCTAAGATGCATAAAAAAGCAGAATTAACTTACTGACATTAAATACTTCACCATGTGTACCTTTGTGTTTTATGCAAGGCAAGTATTAAGTATTTGCTTTTTTACTTACAGTGGTGTTCTTTATGCATACTGAGAGATCAGCTGTGTGAAAACATTTCCCTTTGTGTCTACTTGTTAACTGAAACCAGTTATTTTCGTCTCATAATATACAGAACACTGAAGCAACTTCCTTGATATTGCTTCTCTAGAAGATGGAAAGAGATCAGCTCAAGTAGTGGTTCCGAATGTAGGCCATGCAACAAAACTATTACTGCTTTCAGAAGCAGAAATAAATTAATTTCAGAAACCCTGGCTGTTGGAAACATTTTTGCACTACAGTCGGCTCTTGATTGGATTTCTGATTGATGTGGAGTTTAAAATCTGATTCTTGTTGGAACTATCTCCTGTGAAAGAATGTTTATGACTTCTACTATGGTTTCTTTAAATCTGTCTTGATTTGATGTTGAATTGCTGATGGTCTGATTTCTGTGCTTAGTATTCGGGGCTGGTATACAGAAATCATAGTCCAAGTGTAATTGAAAGAGGACGTAATGAGTTTTACCCAAGAAAATCATGTGTAGGCTATAGTAGGGACTAGTGCAAGCAGCTGGGTTGATAATATGCAATCAATTAGTAGCTCAGTCTTTACTGTATTGGCGCTACAAGGACAACACAAATGTTTGTGTTGTGGAATTTGTGGAGGCATGTCTAAGCACAATTTTTTTTGGAGGAAGCAAGTGGGTGGTCAGCAGGTTTAGAAGGTTTTGTTGGACAACAGGACACCTGGAGGTAGAGCTGGAATACTGCATTTGGCAATAGCAGTCACACTCGTGGAATTGCCACACATCTGCCATTTTGTGGGTTCATATCCTTGCCCTCAGCAATGGGGATGTCTGGTGTGTTACTGCCTTGATTGTAACTGCCCTCTTCATGCATTGACCTCCTGGAGCTGAAACTGAGAGCCCAGATATCATACTCCTTCAACACTTCCATACTGCAAACCCTGCTTTTTCCCCCTATGCATTTTGGCAACAGAAATGTGATGTAGGACCAGTGATCTGGGGTCACTGCCCCACTTTTTTGTGACAGTCACTTTGATGTATGGTTCAGGTGCAAGTTCATACAGTATCAAAATAGCCTGTCCCATTATGCAGGTGAGTCAGTGGGGCTTCTGGGGAGCACATGGATGCCACAGGGTGATAGTTGCAAAGACAGCACACATATGTGAGGATGCATATAGGAACTGACTTTCCATTGTCATTGATGAGTGTTCACGCTTGCTACTTCATGGGGAATGCCTGATGTATGTATTTTCAAAATGTCAGCATTTTAGGAACATTGGAGGTAATTTTTGTTGAAAGTGGCTGCTGAATAAACTTAGCAGTTGGAGCAGGGTGTCAGTGAATGATGTGTCTGTGATTGTGCCTGTTGGAATTGACAAGAGCTGCCCTCTGCAGTCTACTTGATGTCGTTCTGTTCACAGACCTGTGACTCTCTCTAAGGACATGGGCACTCTGCCAGGTCTGGAACTCATTGGTTGAGATCGTTGTGATGAGATTCAAGCATCTGCATAACCTTTACAGATCTTTTCAGGTATATGTTAAATGCCATCCCTGTGCTTTGTAGAATGTAGTCAATGCTGACAGGCTGGTGCTGTCATATGGGGGAAGGGGCTATGCTATCCTGTATAGTCATGTGTGTTCAACGTTTGGCCTACTTCCCACTAGTGCCCCACTTTCCGATCCACCAAGGAGAACACAACTGCAACTATGTCTGTGGGAGCTGCTTATTCTGGAATGTGGGCAAACAATGATTGTGTCCTGTGCCACAATTTCTGTGGTGGTGTTTGTGTCTCCCTAGACAGCAGCTGAACCTTTTTCAGTGTTAAGACACTGGCTACTGGTTCCGTTATGGCAGGTCAGGAACCTTTTTCATCCCTAGGGGTGCATTGCCCTGAAAGGAACCTTCCGGGGGCTGGGTGCCAGAAGTACAAAAATATGGGGAACAACAGATGTTTAACTATTCCCTTTGTACCGTAAGGATACATGCCAGCCATGCAGAAGTTTAAGGTTTCTTCTCTCTCTCTCTCTCTCTCTCTCTCTCTCTCTCTCTCTCTCTCTCTCTCTCTCTCTCACACACACACTCACTCACTCACTCACTCACTCACTCACTCACTCACTCACTCACACACTCACACACTCTCACACACCTCTCTCTCCATCCAGGCAAGCAAGAGGCATTGTCACAGTTCAAGGATACATTCCAGCCAGACAAAAACATTTACAGTGGGTGAGGTACAGGGTCAGTGATGGGTGTGACCTAAATTCCCTAGGGCTGGATAGAGAGGCCTGGCAGACCACATCTGCCATTATTGATTGATTTATATCTTGCCCTTCCTCCCAGTAGGAGCCCAGGGCAGCAAACAAAAGCACTAAAAACACTTTAAAAGATAATAAAAACAGACTTTAAAATACATTAAAATAAAACATATTTAAAAACATTTTTTTAAAAAAGCTTTAAAAACATCTTTAAAAAGAAAGAAACTGTTTAAAAACATATTAAAAAGCAATTCCGACACAGACGCAGATTGGGATAAGGTCGCAACTTAAAAGGCTTATTGAAAGAGGAAAGTCTTCAGTTATGGCCTTCAGGGTGTGGAAGTCCTTAGTCTTAGGAGTCCAGTGGGTACTCACCATTCTCAAATGGCAGAACTGTGTGCCCACTATGGTAGGTACTCATTTACCACTGCTGGAGACAGTTGCTGGCAAGGGTACATCTGGGAATGATTAGACAGCCCTGCCCAGATCCCCATATACTTGCTGTGGAGAAGGTGGCATGCTTGGTCCAGATGATGACATGAATGAATTCAGCAAGTAAATGGAATGCAGTGGGCTGCTGGGATGGTGTGTATGGGGAGCTCTACTGGTGCTGTTTGTGTCTCTCTTGTTTAGAGTGGGTTGTTCAAGGACTGCCGCTGTGACACTGCAATGCATTAGAAAGGCAGGATATAAATCTTATGAAGAAATACATTGGTTTACCTGAATGGTTCTGGGACTTCTTTGGCTGGTTACTGTTGTTAGATACTATCTTGTGACTGGGGGACACGCTCCCTACTTGGACAGTGGAAGGGTGACTCTGCTCCAGCAGGCAAGTACTACAATACATCCTGTAGTTGCATGCTGCTTCTGAATGTCCTACTGTCCTGCTTCCACGTTCTTGTGGTTGTTGTCTTGCCCTCCCCCACCCCACCTCAATACCCTGGAACAAAATGAAGTTAAAAATGCAATTGCCAGGCCACTGAGAGTGAATCTGTGCTATTGCAGGTAGTGGCAACAAAATAAAAGTATTTAAAAAATGAAGCTGTCTCCTGTCACCACAGCTAAAAGTGACCCACCCCCAGTGCCAGCAATTTCACCATGCTCCCCTCAACAGTGAATTGGCCCCTCTTCTGGACCCTGAATTTGCATCCCCACCCCACCCCCAAGGACTGCTCATTCAATCAATTCAGGCAGTCCTCATCCCATCTCTAAGTGTGACAGATTACCTAAAATTGGGTGCATAGAAAATATACTAGAATTTGCATCAGATGTTAATAGAAATAAACTAATCACATTATAGAAACTTGCGTGTAAAAGTTATTGGCTTGGATGTGGAAATACATTGTTGATCACACAGTTAAGGATAACATATGAGTTTTTAAAAAACTAAATCTCAAACCACCATGTAAACCAGTAACTAGTCTCTGACCCTGACATGGCTGCTTGTTTTCTCTAATTTATCAGCACTGCTTTGCGTGTTGAAGCAAGTATGTGTTTATAGTTTATAGTGCACTTCTTTTGGAAGTGCACGTGGACTGTCACATAATTTCATGGCTTTACACACGTTTTTAAAACATTAAGCTTTTAATTTTCTTATTTATGTTTGCAGGGTTGTTTTTTACTGTATGCCTAACGGTCATATTTTATACCATTATATACAAAAAGATGCATAACTATAAACTGTTGCATTAATACTTCAGCTACAAAGAGAAAGTTCAACATTTCAAACCTTTTTAAGCTCTTGAAAGTATTTGAAAATTATGCGTTATATTAGATTGTTTTTGTTATGAAGTCAAATTATACAGCAATGACTGTCTCTCAACAGATCTGAAGAGGGAAGCCAGTATCTGTCACATGCTGAAACATCCTCATATTGTTGAACTTTTGGAGACCTACAGTTCCGATGGAATGCTATATATGGTTTTTGAATTGTAAGTTGTTGTTTGTTTGTTTGTTTTGTGTGTGTGTGTAGAGAGAGAGAGAGAGAGAGAGAGAGAGAGAGAGAGAGAGAGTGTCACTCTTTGCTTATTGTGCACAAACGTTCAAACATGTACTTAAACCTAACATGTTAATTTAGGTGACCAATTAACTTTCATACTTTTTAAATTGGAATCAAATATTTGCAAATAGTTCCTTAAACTACTCAAACTACATATAATAAAAGAATTATGAAGAAAATGAAGCTGCACTTAATGTATTAAGCCATAATCATAATACACATTCTAGCAAAGCAGAACTTACTGAATGTTTACTATATAAGAAGGATGTGATCCAGCCAAAGTTGAACAACTCCCATTGATTTTTATACAAGTAAGCATATGATGAAATCATATCTAAATTAATAGGTTATAAAAGGGCTTGCCTTAGCTGGATCTTTCCTAGGGGCTGGGATCTCAAAGGCTGTATGCTGTGTTGTGCATATGCGAATGTTTTTCTACCCTTCTGTCTGGCTGCAGTCTCTCATGCTCCTAGAAAAATCACCTGAGCGTCAGAGAACCCCAGAAGCTGTGCGTAATGCAGTACTAGGGCATCTAGTTGTTGCTGTCACCATCATTTGACTTTAATTCAGGATGGGCATTGCACAACTTTGTTACTTTTTAAAAAAAATCTGGGTTTAATGGATTGCCATCACATGAACATTTTAATCCAGTGATGATGATTCAAGTTACAGTAAGAGTTACTTACTTTTTCTTATCCTGATCAGACAGGTATGAGGAAGGGAGAAGGAATGGACATTCTTAAATCCAATTAAGTTATGTAGTCCTTGGAGACACTGTAAAAGTCCATTTTCTTATTTTTGGAACACGCTTTAAAGATTCTCATTTGTTGGGAGTCTATACTGGTGAGAGGTTTATTATATCACCAGGTTCTAAACTGATAAAGAACATGTTAATTTCTTGATTGCATGTAGATATTTATTGTTTAAACATAGTTTGCAGTGTCTGGGACTTTAAACTAAAACTTTGTTTCAAAAAAGTAAGGTTTTTTTTGCTGTTTGATACAATTTTCATTCTAAAGATCATCACAACAGTAAAAAAAACTTAAAAATAAATTGTGGTTTAATGAATTTCCACAAATGGCAGAAAAAAGTGGAGAAAATGTACAAATATTATAAATGTATGAAAGTATTATTTTAGCCAAAAATTTAGATGTCCGTTCAAAACATAAAGTTAATTTTAAAAAAAAATTCCATACAGGCTGTAGCTCCAACTTTATCTGTAAGCCCTGTGGGACCTACTTTGGGTTAGACATGCTTAAGATTACACAGCAATTAATAAGTATGGTCATTGCTTATGTGGGTTTCCCACTTTGTCTTCAACAGAAAGTGTTTTCCATACAGTATAGGAAAAGCATATTGCTTATGAAGCTGCCTTAACATGTCAGGATTGCCCAGTAAATAAATGAGCTGAAATTGGAGTCTAGGCCTTCCAAGTAGTTTCTGTGTAGGAAAGACATAGTGGAAAAAGTAGACTTTAATGTCTGTCAATGTCAATTCCTTATTGGTAAAATGGAAACGATAATCTTGTAAAATATTAATGTGTAGAATTTTAAAGCACCTATATATCCACACATAATGGCGCATGTACCCACATACATACACACTTTTCAAATAGAACAGTAGTAATAATCTTTACACCTTCTGGAATATGAGGAAGTTACCTTCTACACCTTTCATGTTCCCCACTTAAATACCATAGGGAGCAAGAGAGCATGGCTTCTAAGCTTGAGGAGAAATCTTAGTTGTAAATAATAGAGAAATCGTTCACCTCAAATTGTTAATGACTGCTATAGTTATGAAAGGCAATAGGAAACTGGAAGATGAGAGAGACGGTATCAATACAGCATTCAATGGTCTATAAACCAGTGTGTGGTATGCCAGTCCTTAGTTATGGCTACATTGTGTATTTCTTATTTTTCTACATAGAAATAAGCATAATATACATGTCTGCTGTGTGTTTTTACCTAAAATAAAAAAAATGTTTCTAAGGCTAAGCAGAAAGAGTATAATAGAATAAAGAATGGGAAGTCATCTACCTCGCTTCTGTTTGAAATCTTAGGCATAAATGAGATGTTAGCTAGCTGGTCAACTTTTGCTTACTACTGCTTCTCCACCCTTCTTCTCTGCCTTCTCCCTGGTTACAGACTTGGTTCATTATGTGCCCAAGTCTGAAGCCCTGGCTGGTAGAGGGAGTTGCAATGGGAAAGCTGGAAATGTGTTAAGCACCCCACTTCCTCCCACCCCTTTTCTACTTCTGTAGATTTTCTTCTCCCAACACTGCCTTGTTGCAGAAAGCAATGGCCAAACCAAACTGACTGGGTAATATCTTATTTTGGATGGCAGTATAGAGAGTATTAGGGATATATTTTGATTGACTGTCTCCTTATGAGAGTCTTTTTTTAAAAAAAACTGTCATATGTTAAGTGGGTAAGTTTAATATTTCAAGATATGACATAACTGTTCTCCAGTGGAAAATACGCAAGGGAATACACATAGAAATTGTACGTGTGGATTCTCATTTAATATTTTCTACTTCTTTTAGTTTGTATTGAGCCTGGAAGGAGGAAAGGTTACACCCTAGTGCTTTTTTTTCTGGTGGAACACTCCAGAACAGAGTACTGGCACCTTTATTCCAGCCACTGTTCCCCGCCAGCCAGCTCCAGCGGGTACCTCCTTCGCCCTGTGCTGCTTTAAAAAAAAGTTGGGAAGGGAAGGAAAGAGTGGTGGAGTTATCCCCACAAACTCAGACCACTGCTGCCCTCCAGCCAGCAGTGGGCACTTCCTTCATCCTGTGATGGTGCTTGTTTGTTTGTTTGTTTGTTTTTTGTTTTAAAAACAGTTGGGAAGGGAAGGAGGAGTAGCGGGGATATTCCTGTGCACTCCGATCCCTTCCTGCCATGGTTGGCTCTCCTGCTATTTAGCAACAAACACTCCCTTCTGCTACAGGATTTTAAATTTGTTTTTTGTGAAGGGAGGGAAAGGGAGAAATGGCAGAAGATGTGCTTGGCCTTGCCAATGTCACCTCCTGTGGTTGTGGGAAGGGGGAAACGTATAGAAATAGAAAGTGCTCCTCATCGCAGCAGAGCCTCTTGTGGTCATTAGTGATACCTGCTACTTGCTCCCTCCAGCATCAATCTACATTTGGGGGGATTATGGTAAATCTGAGGTTGTTCTCTGCATCCCCCCCCCAGTGAAAATGGATTCTGGCTTATGCTGCACAGTTCCTAGAACTCACGAGTCTCTACTTTTGCTTCATGGTTGCCAACTCTCCACCCTCTCCCACAATCGCTCGTTACTTCAGTGGAACTTTTACCATTAGCATCCAGAAAAACTGATAGTTGTTCAAGTTTGAGACCATTTGAGCTGCAATATATTGATTGGAGGTTGCATTGTAAAATCTGTGTGTTGTCTACATGTCCAGTAGGAACAATGGTAAGGACTTCAAATATGCTTGGTTGGTAACAAAGTTTTTTGTGTTTTAGATTTTGACTAGGGTAATGTATGACTTTTTAAGATAACATTTTGAAGGTGTAATACTGGAGCATTATTATTTCTATTTCCTGTTTTACAAATACATTTTTCATACTTTTTTAATCTACAGCATGGATGGTGCAGATCTCTGCTTTGAAATTGTAAAGAGAGCAGATGCTGGTTTTGTATACAGTGAAGCTGTAGCCAGGTATGTATTCTTATATTAATTTAATCTGTTGGGAGAATGGAAGGGAGAATGAATAATTAATATTAGATTCTTGTTAAATACCCAGTAGTCTGAGTATTATTGTTGTCTTTAAAATTCTGCAAATACTGCACATTCAGTATATGTTGTTTATAAAATGATCATGCATGTTGAAGTATAAAAGTGAACTACAATGCATAAGGGTTAAAAATCTAAAGGGCAGTTGGTATAATTTTGAATTTAAAACTGGGTGAGTTTACGTTTGTTGGTGGCCAGAGTGGAAGAAAATGTTTTTGTGCCAATATTGCCTCAGCAGTTTATACTGCTCAGCTATCTCATGCTGCTACTGGCATTATGTTATCAATCATTTTAAAACTTCAGGTAGATAAAATATAGAGAAAGAAGAAAAGAGTTAGATCAGTGGTCTGCCTGTTCCAGCATTCTGTTTCTAACAGTAGCTAGTCAGATGTTTTCAGGAAGCTGACTACTACCCTGCCTATTTGCCATCTAGTACCTGATATTCAGAGGCTCACTTTGTTAAGCTAACAGGAGCAGGTGGTGTGGTGCCACAAAGCTACCTTCCTGACACCAGTGTTGCTGCTGCTTACCAGAACTGGGCAGAGCAGTGGCAAGGTCAGGGCTGTGCATGCACAGCAGCAAGTGCACTGGATTGGCTCTGCCAGTGTGCCTGTGCAGCCTGCCCCTCTCTCATGAATCATCCCAGTAAGCAGCAGCAATGCTAGTGTCAGGAGAGCAGCACTGCCCTACCATGCCAACTGTTCCTGTAAACTAATAGTTGCTGATATATCCCCATGGATTTGCTATCCCCTTTTAATCCAGACCAGTGGCCCAAACCTTACTGGCTGCATTTGCATAGAAGCCTCAACCCTTGTTTAGCATTGTGAGTTAGCCCCACTGGACTTGTGTACTCTCTCATCCTCCTTTCATTCAGCTTTCATTTTTATTGTACAAGTTTTTCATGACGTCCAAATACAATTACAGTTAAACTTAACTATAATTAGTGGAAGAAAGCCAACTTCAAACCATAGTTTATAAAGGTTCCTAACCATAGTTTAGGATTTGGATGATATCCTAAACCAGCCCTTCTCAACTAGTGGGCCACCAGATGTTGTTGGACCACAATTCCCATCTTTCCTGACTATTGGCAATGCTGGCTGAGGCTGATGGGAGTTGTGGTCCAACAACATCTGGTGGCCCACTAGTTGGGAAAGGCTGTCCTTAACTGTGGTTGATCTAAAATTAAGCAGAAGCTTCCAATCTCCAGCACCACCACAAGGAGGAGGAGACGGAAGGGAGAGAGTGTACAAGCCTCTGAGGCGTACTATAGGTCATCCTCATAATGCTAAACCATGGTTTAGCATTATGTGCCAACCAGGCCATTGTCAGGCAGTGAATTCTATAATAATTATATAATCATGTATTGTATTAAGAAGTTGCACTGCTTTCAGTGAAAGAGGTTAAAGATGTGTGCATCACATCTTTCCTCTTGAACCAGCTGAAATGAAATCCCACTGATTTCATTTTCTGAATTTGTAAGCTACCACTGTGTGTGTGCTTTACAAACAACACAAAAAGTCTGAGGAATTTTTTCTCCTCCTTTCTTGTTGTACATTCATGTTATAGGTAGAAGTTTTTCATTTTCAGTGGCTACATATATTCCAGAATTATTTACACTTTATAAAGTATAATTATCTAGCATTTTAGTGGTTAGCAATGTCTGACACTGGGAATATTTTCAAGCTGTCCAAAGAGTATATGAGTAAGGATTAATAGATGATAGATCATAAAATGTTACAGAGAGCTTTCAAGGATGTATAGCTTATGGTGATAGAAGGGAGAGAGAGGCAGTAAGATGGAAGTTTTAATATACTCAGGAATGAAATGTAGTCTGTCTGAAAAATGATTGGGGTGCATTTGATAATATAGTAAAGGGTGGCAATTAGTTTTATTGGGAAGTAGGAGTGGTTAAGGGTTGGATTCAGCCTTGTCCAACCTTTGGGCCACAGATGTTGCTGGACTACAGTTCCCATAATTCCTGACCATTGGCCATGCTGGCTGGGGCTGATGGGAGTTGCAGTTCAGCAACATCTGTGGCCCAAAGGTTGGTCAAGGCTGGTGAAGGACAAAATGGGGAGCATTTTGGGTCTGAGTGTTCTGCTTCCAGAGAATAGTGGAAGTGTATGGGAACAGGAGAATATAATGGATGTTTTTGGAAATCATCAGAATGTGATGTTTTCTGTGCCTGCCTTCCTAGAGACAACCCAAAAGCATGGACTTTATTTTTCAGATTGGCCAGAGTGGATGTTTTCCTGAAGTGTTTGTTGTTCAAAAATTGCCATTGCTATGTAAGCTTGATGTATAGATAACTAAAGAAAACTTCAGTGTAAGAAGATTTTAGTAATTTATTTTTACAATATTTGTAAGGGTAAAACCCTCTCAAAGTTGCTTAAAATTAGAATATAATTTAATACAAATATAACATTAAAACCACTGATAGAAGCCAGCAACAAAGACAGTGAATATCCAATCCAAATCTTAAAATACAAAACGTATCAACCAAAACTGTCAACAGGAGAATAAAAGCAACTCAAGAAAAAGCCAAGAAAAACAAGGGTTTTCCAAACACTAAAGGCCTAAAGGAATGTTCCTTGTCACAGTGCAGTTGGTAATGCGTTCCAGAAACATGGGGCCACTACAGATAAGTTTTTCTCCATTATAGAGGTAGGCAAATGAGGTGAATCTCCATTGTCAGTCTTGGTGTGGACAGGCTAATATGGGTGCAGGCTCTTTCTCTGGAAACAAAGGAAAATGCACACCACCAAATGGACATTGAGGATCTGTTCCACTTTGTAATTAAAGCAGAAACATAAAGCAAGTCTTTGTACTCCTTACGCACACCAAAATTATTTTAAGCAATGTGTGTTTTATAATGCAGTATTAAATATACATAAATGTTACACCGAAATTACTTGGTCCAAACATTGAGAAGCTACACTCTTAGGATCCTTTGGAAATTCCACCAGCCACTGACATTCAATTAATATTCACCCATTTTCAGTTTTCTTGGCCCTTTGAGAAATTTCCATTTTACAGGATTTCAAATAAAGATGTTGCCAGTATAAGAACAATCATCAATAAGGATGCCAAAACATTTATTTCTGTTCAATTTCGTATGTTCTTGTTGAGTTTTGGAGTACTAAGAACTCTTTTAGCAAGACTCCTAAACATACTATCATTGGAATAAGCCCTGTTGAATAGATGGACTTACTGTGATGTAGGATTGGCTGTGGCAATTTGTCCTGTGAGGAGCACTGATGATATCCTGCTGCTTCTCTGTTACTATAATCTGGGATGAAATTTTAAATTGTAAAAATTACAAATTTAGTAAATAATACAATATGAAAACTAAGATGTATTTTTATGCTTAAAATTTTGAATTTTATGATTCACTATTACTTTTTTCACCTGTTTTCAAAAAAGGTAGCATTTTCAGAAGGATATGTATTTTTTTAAAAAAAAATACAGGTTTTGCATACCATTCTATATGTAGCAACACTTACTTTGGCATTAGTTTAGTACAGGGTAGAAGAGTGCCATCTACTGGTTAATAGTAAATGGCAGCAAGGGGAAATTAACCTAGAGATGAGTTTAAATGCCATTGTTGCTGCAGAAGGAACATAAGTGAGTACTAGTCCCTAGGGAAAATGTTATTAAACATTTATATGCTACCTTTCAGGTATGCAGTCTCCCAAAATAATTTACAGTTTACAAAAGACTGACAATGATACACTATCAATGAAGGCTTGTGCATTCAATGGAATAAAATTTCAGCAGATTAGCATTCAAAAACCAGATAAACCCATCAGTCCAAACTTGGAGAGTTGGAAGATAATCACATTAAGGTTATTATATTGATCAACAGCATAGCATCATCATTATATATGATGCTTAGTTTTCTGCTTTTACTTAAAAAAAATAAAGTAGAACCTTCACTATAACACAGGGATTGGGAGACAAAGAACACACCCACATTATAGGGCTTCCATACTATAACAAAAGCTACATTCTGTAAACAGTATCTTACTTAGGGGACATCATCATACCCACGGTACATCAGAATCTGTGGTTCACTGAGCTGTGTTATAGCGAGGGTCTACTGTATTACAATCATTAGTAGAAAGCTCATTGAAAATGTATTAGAACTGGAAAAAGAGAAATAAAGTGTTAGGAATTCCTAGAAGCTGAAAAAATTGTTTCATTGTTTAAAACGTTTCTATTCCATCTGTCAGTTCAAAAATTTAGAAAAGGCAACTGTGGGGGGAGCAAAAAATATATTAAATTGTGTGTGATGTGGAAAGAATGAACAGAGACTATTTCCTCCCTTAAAACCCAAGAATGAAAGGGTAGCCAATGAAATTCATGTAAGTTCAGGACAATTATGCATTGCATAATTTAACAAGGAATTAATTTCTGTATGACATAGTGATGGCCAGTATTTTAATTTTAGAAAACTGGACAAAGTTATGGAGAAGAGACCTATTAGCTATGACAGCTAAAAATAAATATATTTATACAGGGGATCCCTCAAACTGCAAGGTTCTGGAAAAAATAGGGTTATCTCCATCATATCTTGCTTGTGTTTTTCCCAGGGAATCTAGCTGTCCACTGCTTTAAAGTGCTGAACTAGATCAACTTTGTTCAGCTCTATTAGAACAACCACACACACACACACGCACAAGCACAGAGTGCAGGCTCTTCTCCTTGGCTGTTTTGAGCTAAGTGATATGATTTTTGTTAATTATGACAGGGTTCTATAAAATGTTATGGGATTTTCAAGCATAATAAATCTTTGATGCTTTTCATCTGCATTCTTTTTTTCCAATCTAAAATGCTAATGTATATCAAAGCATCTTTCTTCTGTAACTGGGGCTGGAAAATATTTCATAAGCAACAAATGTTTAAGCAGCCAGGCCCATATGATTCCCCTTCCCCACGCAGTTTTGCCTATATCTGTTAAGGGCTAAAGAATATTTTAAAATAAAAATTAATATTTTTAGGAGATATCATGAGCCCGTAGGTTGCAATAAATCACTTAATGGCTGTGTTTGGATATCACAGTAAGCATTAACAAGACATGAATGAATGTAACCTTCTGCTTGGCTCACTGGTTTCCCTCCACCTGCACAGCCAAGAAGAGGAATTTGGGAGCTTTTGTTTCTGCCCTTTATTAACAACAGCTTGCGATGTTGTCTGAATCTCAAACTGGATTTTTTTAAAACTATAGTTAGCTTAAAACAGGCGAACTTCAGAAGCCACAGCTTGAAGTTGACTTGTTTGAAGCTAACCATAGTTAATGTTATCTCCAGTTTGTCAATCTTGATGGCACGAGACACCACAGTTAACCAAAAGAAGTCATACAGGAAGAGGAAGGGGGTGAGTCTGGGAGAAGGCTAAGCTCCTTCACTCCTCACTAAACCATAGTTTAGTGTGAAGTTCGAATGCAGTGAATATTTGCATGTTGCATACATCATATGGTCGTGCCTGATCCAGCAATGGTAGATACTGATCTGTGTATAGATCTTCATTGGATGCAGAAAGGGCTGCTATGGAGGGAATGGGAGAAAGTGAACCATTGGATTTGTGGATAATATAATCCACAAGGCCAGGAGTGCAGTAGAAGTCTATAAGTCAACTCTGTGGTTGGTGCAGGATGCCCCCGGCAAGACCCCCTTTCTCTCTCTATCTTCTTAACAGATGATCAGTATCAGTTGGTCAACTGTTTGGCCGGCAGAGGGAAGTTTTCTGCTCTTTCAGGGACTAATTGCGAATTCCTACGTTTACTCAAAACCCTAAAACTTGCTGTATCCAGCATGGCTTACTCCTAGGAAAATGTATGTAAGATTGCAGCCTTGGGTCTTAAAATATACTTTCCATGTAAATACAGAAAAAGACTATATTAAATGTGCATTTTATTTTGCATTTTTAGAGTGTCAGAAACAACCTGAGTACAATTCCTATCCTGTATTTATAAAGCTATAATAATTTTATTTATATTTTGGTTTTGCAGCCATTACATGAGACAGATACTGGAAGCTCTACGCTATTGTCATGATAATAATATAATTCACAGGGATGTGAAGGTAAGTCATATTAACATCATAAAATATTCTTTCTTTACTGTGTTGACAGTAAAGTATAGTATTTATATTATCTGCCTTTTTCTTTGTTGCCTTGTAGTTTAACTCATTCTTGGAAGGTAAGTCAAAACCCCTATTAGCAGCTGGGACTATCACTGGAACGATTAACAAAATATTGAAAATTTTAACATTACTAAATCATTTATACACACACTACTTTTTTGGCCTTGAATTTCTAAGCCTTTAAAATATATTGTCACTGTATTTGTCTCCACAACCACATTCTGCAAAGACGTAATCGGACAGCTGGCCACTGAAGATAGATGCACGTTTGCTGAAGTTCTAAGATTCTTTTACTCAGCCTATGTGATTTACTGAAGAGTTCAATTTTTTTGGTGCCTCATGAAAGGTAGAGTCAGGACGCTGTTGCTAATTCCAGAGGAGAGTGGAAACACCTGCAGCTAACAGTGCCCAGCCCACAGATTAGCTATGAAGGTTGCTGCAATGCAGAACCTTTGGAGTCTCCATGAGGGCATCACCCCCTTTAATATTCTACCGTTGAATGTATTATCCAGTAGAGAGAGAGAGAGAATGTGGTGTATTATTGCGTTATAGTTGAATTGTGCACGTGCTGCCCAGAGTGAGAATCTGGGTTGTCGGGTTTTTGTATGTTTCAAAGATGCCCAATATCACTCAGTACAAGAAACTGAACTGGTATTGAGTATGGCCCTATCTGGGTGACAGACGGGGAGGGAGTGGTTATGTTGGATGCTATGTATTTTTGTAGGCTAAGCTTTTGTTCCTTATTGTGGTTTGGCTGGAGATAGGCTATCTTTATGGTTTGTGTGAATGAATCAGAGTGGGATTTAGACATGGAGGACTGTTAAGGATATATTTGGGAGGGGTTATTGGAGGGGGTGTAGCTCCTAGTTTAGTTCTTTTAATTAATTAATTAATTATGCTGTTTTGGAAGTTTGTATTTTGTATTTGATTCTTTACTCATAATGTTTATGTTTAAGAGAATACTTTTATTTTTCTGTTAATTATGCTGTTTTGAATGTGTCTTTTATATTTGGCTTGAATTTGTAATGTTTTCTTTTAATATTTTGTGATGTTCAATGTTCTAATCTAGGTTGTAAACTACTTTGAGATTTGTTTCCCAAATAATATAAAATGGTATAGAAATGACTTAAATAAATAAATAAATAAATCTTTGAAATGGAAGCTAGAACAAGACCCTATGAGAAACACACATCTTCCACAGGCTACGTATTATATTCATTTCCAAGGCATCTCTATTGTTCTAGTTGAGCACAGGTATAATGCACAGAAGAGTACTGTTGGGCTCAGTAGAGCCCAGCTTTTCCTGTTCGTCACTGGTAAATGTCTATTATCAATGATAATAATACATAGGGCTTGATCCAGTTGAGTAACTTGTATGGCATACGGAAGGAGGGCTTAGTGAGAACGTGGAAGGCCTGCATAGACCTCCCAGACTCTGTAATGCTCCCTTGTACATAGAAATGTTAATGTTGACGGTGATAGGGAATGGATAAAATGGGGCTCTACTAGTGCAATAAGACTACATGGGCTTGTTTGCATGAAATGCTAAATCCATGGTTTAGCATTACGTATGAGATGGAATGTACTCAAGCAAAGCCTCACACACTCCGTCTTCCCTCTGCTCCTGCCACATGACTGGGAGAAGGACTTCTGTAGAATTCTGCAGTAATTCTGCGCAAATCCTGGCTCATTACATAAGAGTCAGAGGTCATGATATAAAACAAACTCTGGTCAGTTACAGTACAAAGCATGGTTTTTGAAACTGGCTTGTTTAACTCACCAGTTTCGGTGGTATTCAGTACTAGTCCTACTCAGAGTAGACCCACTGAAGTTAATAGACATGACTAACATTATTTATTTATTTATTTATTAGATTTATATCCTGCCCTTCCTAGGAGCTCAGGTTTATTTATAACTTAGGTTTATTAATTTCAGTGGGTCTACCTTGAGTAGGACTTAGTTGAATACAACCCTTAATTTTAAACCCCAATCTCTGGTAGGTATGCAACAAGATGCCAAGATTAGTGGAAGGTGAAACTAAATCCTATCCAAGTCCTTCCCCTGGCTGTTCAGGGGAGGGGCACGCATCCTGAAGCTTTGCTCCTCAAGCTTCTTCCTGCACATGCATGTAGCACTAAACCATGATTTAGCATGACGTGCAAAGTGGGCCCATATATGGACGCTGTGCCCACGTTTGAGTGGATTGATCCCTAAATATTACTCATTATTATTCTATCTTTCTAATATTTCTGAACTGTCTTTCTCCTATTTATGGT
Source organism: Rhineura floridana (assembly GCF_030035675.1). Lineage (NCBI taxonomy): Eukaryota > Metazoa > Chordata > Lepidosauria > Squamata > Rhineuridae > Rhineura > Rhineura floridana. The sequence continues at coordinate 91,555,860 of NC_084484.1, read as the reverse complement.
GCCAGTGACAATGTCTGTAATAAAGTATTACAGGTACAGTCTATAATTTCCTTTGTCGTTTATTTCCAATATTTTTGTAGCAAGTGCTGTATGCTTAGTATTTGAGGTTATACAAACTTTGCTTAATAGCTAATAGATTCCAATAAAGGGTTTACAGTAGAATCTCATTCTTTGCAGCAAAGTATTGGGTCCATTTAGTTTCTGCACTTTCACACTTAAAACCCCTGCTCAAACATCTCTGGCTCTGCTAGTAGTGCACGAAAAGAGATTTTGAGAGATTCTCCCCTAAGAGTTCTGCTCATGGGAAAGTGAAACTTCTTGACTACTGTCAGGCAGCAGAAATGAAGTGCTGATGGAGACAGAGAATTGTTTATGTACTTAGTTTGCCAGGGAAAGGGGCATATCATAGTTGGACACGGTAGTGCAGGTCTGAGAAGGAAAGGGAAGATCTGATTGTAAAGTCTGTTAATAAACCTATTTGCAGCAGCTGTGAGTCTTGCTCTTTATCTATGCAAGAAGTGCAGAAAAGAATCCATATCATAACAAACAGGATTATAGAATTATTTTCTGGTTATTTTGACTTAGGGGTATGATATAAGGATGGGGAAAATTCAGAAAGCTATTCATTAGCGTTACTGTAGGGAGAGAGAGAATATAGACTGTGAGGCCAGAAAGCCTTAAATCTGAAGTATAATCTTAGGATATATAAATTACAATTGCTTTCACTTGTTAAATTTGGTTTACTCTGCCCTCTTTTAATCTAAACTACATGATATATGATCTTGAAGTACAATCTTAATTTCAAACAAGTTAGTAGCCAAAATTTATTTGAAATTAGTCTATTGCCATATACACAAAATCCCATCCTTGTCTTAATATTAATTTTAAATAAATACTTTCTCTTTGAGTTGAAGATGTTCTCAAGTGGGATGCGGGTTTCCTCTAGGGCTGGAAGGCAGGATTGCCACTGATTCAAAAGACTTGCTCGCATCCAATCAGCCCCAACCAGTTGACTCTGGCCTTTAAGCTGAGAAGTTATGCCCCACACTTTGCTCAGACTGCTCAGGCTTGTGTTTTTTCCTGGTCCTAAGTGTTATTCTGCGTAGTTTCTTGTTTCTAAAGAATAAAGTCAGGAGAGGGAGAACCATGTTTGTACATCACCTTGTGCTCCTTGAAGGAAAGGTGGGATATAAATGTGATAATAAATAAAATTATTTTAAAAAATGGTCTTGTCGTATGTGTCCCTATTGACAGTTGCTAATAGAGCTTATATACCAGCTTTAAAGGGCATCTCTTTAAATACTGTGAACATGTGAAATGGCTAAATAATATAAACATGTACAGTAGGTCCCCACTCATACGGCAGGTTACATTCTAGACCCCCGCCGAAAAGTGAAAAGTGCCAAAAAGCAGAACTCCATCAATAAAATGGCACCCAACGCTCAGCTGCTGAGCGCTTCATGCCAAAAAATGCCGTAAAAGCGGAACAAGCACCGTATGAGTGGGGCCTTACTCTAATTGAAAACCACCATATTAACGGAACGCCGAAAAGTGGGCTCACGAAACGTGGGGCCCTACTGTACCATACAGTGGGAAAATTGCCACTATTTGTACCATTTTACTTTATTCCAAATGCTTTCTGTGGTAGAAAATCATATTGAATGTGACAGTTATTTTTTTTAAAAAAAAATCAGTAATTTATTATGAAGCTTTCTTTTTTACTGTTTTATAAATCTTAAAAGTAAGCTTTCAGGTGTTGTGGTTAGTTCTTGTGGAAATTGCAGGTTTCTGTTTGCTTGTGTTCCCTAGTGAGTCATGACGTATGCTAGGTGTCACTGTTTGATTCCTTTGTATACGTTTAATCATCAGCTGTGTTAAGATATGGACTTGAGTAAGTCGTCAAAGAAATACAATCTAGTTTCACACTTAAGGGGGGAAATTAAACATAGTCTTGCAAGTCAGCTTTAATTGGGGTATGATGATATGATGAAGAGAAGATGAATCCATGTGTGTGTGTGATCTCCTTTCAGTTCTGTGAGTTGCCACAGTAAAACAACAGAACGCTACATGCTGCTCCATTACATAGTTCCCATTTTTTTTATTTATTTAAAAAATGTATATGATGTCTTTCATCAATGTGCATATTTTCAGTTAGGAACATAGGAACCTGCTTTATACTGATTCAGACCCATTGGTCCATCTAGCTCAGTACTGTTTACACTGATTGGCAACAGCTCTCCAGTGCCTCCCAGCTCTACCTGGAGATGCTGGGGTCCAAACCTTGGACCTTATGCATCAAAAGGTGTTCTACCACTGAGATATGGTTCTTCCCCTTCTCGAATACTAGTAGCACAAAAGAAAGGTTATAGAGCTATCAACTAAAAATGTTTTAAAAAACATAAAAAGGCTCAAATATAATATGCAGAGGCTTTCCTAATAGTTAGGGGATTAGGCTTGGTCACCATTAAGCAACATTTTTAGCTTAGATTTTGTTATCGTCATGTAGATCTTCCTTAAGAATTGACTTCAATAACCTCTCTTATAATTTTGTAATAGCTGGATTTTTAAATATATGAGTAGGATATTTGAGATGAAATACTGAGTTGCATGCAATTCTTATCCTCGTATATTCTGTTATCTTCTTTACAGGACAATAAATGTTATTCTCTTTCTGTGATATTACATATATTGATTTTTTTTATGTGTTCAGGGAGGTGCATAAATTACAACAATCACAGGTTATCCCTAATCACTAAATAAAAATAGTTGCTATGTGATACAAGTGAGGTTAAATCAGGGCCGGGATTCAAAGAACTCTACAGCCAATTCTTTGCATTGAAGGGAGTTTTGATCTTGGTTTTTCTTGAACCACGTCAGAGAGAATCTGATGAAAATCTTAAGATATTTCAAAACTGTTTTGTTACATATCAAATAAAAGTAGAAATAGTGTATGATATTGCCTGTAAATGGCTTCCATTGCCTATGAAATGTGTAACTCAATAAAACTTACTTTGTTGTCGCGTTCTGCACATTATTTAAATTATAATTTTTAAATTATACCTTAAAATCATATTCTTTTGTCTGTGTGCATTTGCAAGGATCTTTCCAAGTTGAATAGTAGCATTTGTATGAATATACTGAATGCATATATTCCACACATGTCCCTTTTAACAGACTGTGGCTGCCTAGTGCTGTAACTCTGTGGTGACGTGGCCAAGGTTCTTACTAGTATAGTTTTGCCAGCACTGGATCCAGATATGGGCTGAGACACTAGTGGACACAGTTATGACTGTCTTCGTAGACCTGTTAGTGTACAGAAGCTTGCTAGGTAGTGAATTTGGCAATGTATGTTGGAAACAGACTGATAAAAAACCATTAGTCATAATACGTGCAACCATCTTCTAAGTTTCCTTATTGCTAATGCTTACTGCTAATTGCAAAAACTAATGCTGGAGCAAGCGATCACCTACCAGTAGTGTGCTTCAGTTGAGGTCAAAAGGTCATATGCAGTACCTGACCCTTTCTAATTGGGAACATTTCAAAGGGATTTTAACCACTGCAGCAACTTAGAATGCCCAAACCCACTGTAATGTTTCTCATTTTTATTTTAATAGTATCAAAAAGTGCAGATCTTTTTAGAGTTCAACTATAAACAAGCTATGTGTAACATACGAATTACCAGCTAGGAGACAAATATTTATTAAGTGGAAGGTGTCTTTTGTTGTTTTGATATTTTTTTAGAGAGTTTTTTTTCTTTAGGATGATCCCGATGCAATGACTGACAGTGCTATTATACCTTTAATATAGTTGTGAGGAGTGAGTTCCAGCATATACAGCCTTTTCATTCTTGCATGGCATCCTGTACATGCCATTGCCCTTTTTAAAACGTCATTGTACAGAGGACGTCAACCCTGTCCTTCTTGGCATCCATGCTCTGCAACACGGAATGTCTTCCAATAATTTCTAATTCAATAGTGCTAGCAACAGGTTAGTAGCCATCATCAGGAAAATGCAATATAGAATTTGGGGCAATCAGATCTCTATTTCGACCAGTTCTGTTACAGTTGCAACTTTAATAGTAAAGAAATAGCAAGCATAGTTAGGATGAGTCTTCTGATTTCTTGTAGCCCTTAGTACACATGCAGTGTATTCTAAGCATATTTACTCAGTAGCAGTTGGCAAGAGGCAGCATTGCTCACCTGGCTTCCCAATAATGAGATTTGCTGACTATTATTGAGAGAGGGAAGGGTGAGGTGCAGGGTGCTCATTATGGTGTGGATACAGCAGCAGAGCCAATCCGATGCTGATGCACCCGTGCCAAGATCTCCATGCCTTGCTCCTCTCCCTCTTGGTAGCAGCAACACTTGATGTTGGGAAGCCAGGCAAGCAATGGCACTTTGACTGCTAGTGCATTACTCCCTAGTAAGTCTATTTAAGATTGCATTCTCAGTCAATTCTTCTTCATCACCACTGGCCCTCTGAAGAGAATAAGGGTGTTTATTAAATTGTTCGCATTATATGTCTTAGTGGAAATAGTTCAATCTGAGCTCCACAAATTCTGATATGTTTTCAATATTACTGAAAAAATAAAACTATCACTTATTCCTGCAAAGTAGGAACTTTGTTAATAACAAACCATATTGATTCAAGAAATCAACTTTTTTCAGAGTCATATAAAGTGGTTTTTATCATTTGTTCTTCCTGCTTTACATGATAATTTTTATTTTATACATATTTTATGTTAAAACAGAAAGAAAATATGTAATATTAAAATTGCATTTATGTTGTGTATTAGTTAACTAACTTGTTTACAAGTATACAGTATATAGAAAAAATAGTTGGAATACATTGGCACAAATAGTTTTTGTTAATGTAAATCTGTAGTATACAGTCCAGGTATAAAATGTTATTGAGAATGAATGCAAACACTATTACATACATTTGAGTAGAGGAGTATTTCCGTGTTTCTAATATACTCTATACCCCCACAAGCACTTTTCAAAATCCTTTCCACTTTATATACAGATGCAGTACTAGGGTAAAAACAATACTTTCTGGAAGCATCAATACCAGCAGTTACCTTTGGTGTAAAACATTTTAGTATATATTGAGAGGTTCTGTTAAGGATGCAATCCTATACCCACTCACTTGGGAATAAGCCTCATTGAACTCAATGGAACTTGCTTCTGAATAGATATGTATAGGGCTGTTAATTGTTAATCTTATTATGATACATTCTGGAATGCTGGCTGGGGTTTTCAGGGTTATCTTGAAAATAATGTCCTTGTTTAGTTTCTGAAGTAATAATAATAATAATAAAATTTTATTTGTGAGTCGCCTATCTATCCGAACTAACGGACACTCTAGGCGACGTACAATAGCATAATAAAATACAATATACAAATCAAAAAGCCACAATCATCAGTTAATCTAAAACCATCCTTCAATTAATACATCATAAAAACTAATCCACCCCAAAAATCCTGTAGGCCTGCCTGAATAGCCAGGTCTTTAAGGCTCAGCGAAAACCCATCAGGGAGGAGGCATGTCGGAGATCAAAAGGAAGGGAATTCCAGAGGGTGGGGACCACAATCGAGAATGCCCTCTCTCTGGTCCGCACCAGCCTAGCTGTTTTGACTGGTGGGACCGAGAGAAGGTCTTGTGTGGCTGATCTTGTCTGGCGGCATAATTGGTGATACTGGAGGCATTCCTTCAGATAAACTGGGCCGAAACCGTATAGGGTTTTAAAGGTCAACACCAACACCTTGAATTGGGCCCGGTAAACAACTGGTAACCAGTCTAGGTCTACCAACACCGGAGTGATATGATCCCGGCGACGGCTATGCTTGATCAAGCGTGCCGCCGCATTCTGTACCAGCTGCAATTTCTGGACCGTTTTCAAGGGTAACCCCACTCTCATTCATGCTAGAATCCACATGAAGTCTCTTACAAATCAGTTGAAGTACAGTTTTCCGGACGCTTCTGGACATTAAAAAGTACATAACTGGATCTAAACAACTGTTGAATGATGAGAAGACCAGCATAATCTCATTGCATTTGTGAATGATCTGTTTCCAGGAGCAGGAGGTATTGTGTAGTTGTAAAGTGATGTAAATAAATCGGAAAATATGATAAGGAGCAAAACATAATGTAAAAATTATGAGTACTATGAAAGAGTTCCGTGCAATGGCAGTATACCTTCTAGTATGAGGAAAACTTATTCTCTTCTTGGAAATTTTCAGAAGGTTGCTTGCAATTTTAATATATGACAGGATCAGTAGAATAAAAACAATCCAAAATATTATAACAAGAATATAATTAAAACCTGCTTCCATTTTTGCATTTTGTTTTTCTCTGTAATGAAAACACATTGCAGAATGTTTATCTTCCTTCCTGGTAGACTGAACAACCATCAGTATAAATCCTGTTATTGCAACAGTCCACAGTGTACAACATAAATATATGCTTTGTTTTGTGGTTGGCACTTTAGGTTGATGTACAGATCTGTTAATCTTTACATAACGGTCCAAACTGATCAGCCCTAGTAGTACTATGCTAACGTACATGTTCATATAAAATAAGTTTCCTACAATCTTGCAAACAGTCAAGCCCAACAGCCATGTGTTTTGGGTTATATGGTAGAGTATTCGGAAAGGGAGATAAAAGATCAGTAAGAGGTCTGCAATGGCAACATTAAGCAGATAAACCTGGATCGAGTTCTTCTTGCAGTGAGTGAACAGAAAAACATACAAGGCAGTAACATTGCCAACCAATCCAATGACAAAAATGACTGAATATAAAAATAGTAAAGCTAAAGATAGTGACTTCTCTATCATGACACAGTAAGTAGCATTGTGCATTTCTGAGAACATTTTTCCAGTTTCATTTTGATTGTTCCTGGAGACTCTTTCAGTAAGTGAAAAATTCATGAAGTTGGAAATGTTCATCTTCTCTGGGGTGCATTCAAGTCAAATTCTTAATAAACATTCACTGCAAAGATTATCCTTATATGTTCACTTATACTTTACTGATCTTGCCTGAAATAAAATGGAAGGTAGAGCAATGAGTACAATTGCATCTGTAATGAAATAGTTGCTTTGTTGTCAGATGTGTAGAACATGTTGACTAACTTTTCTTACAGATTAGAAGCTCATAAGCCTTATTTTGGTCATGCCTTTCGCCCAGAAACAATTTATGAACGTGTTTGCAGTTATAACTGTTCAGTTTATATTTTGCTCCATTTAATTCTTCTACTTTTTTTAAAAAGGGGAAAAACAGAAATTCCCACAAGATTTGGTATTAGGCCAGTACCCAAGTGCTTAGGCTATTGCATAGATAACATGTAATAATAAACAAATAGTGTATACAGTTTCATGTGCCATACTTTAAAAAAAAAAATAGTGGCTTCAAAAAATACAAAATGCAGCTTGCTATTAGTTGGGTAGCATCTTAAGGATTGTCTACTTAACAAATAATTATTTGGTATCCAAAATGGATAAAATATCTGGAGTACCTGTTTTAGAATAAATTGAGTGAGTGATACCCAATGTAGATCCATTGAAATCAGTATTATTATTATTATTATCTTTATTTATACCCCGACATTTTTCCAAAACTGGAACTCATGGCGGCTTCCAGATAAAAAATACATATAACTAAAAACATACAAAGTCTACATTAAAATAAGATTAAACTGTTTCCAATATTAAAACCATACACACATATAGCTTGTCCATTGATTTTAGTAGGTCTATTCTGAAAATGATTAACATTGGATGTCACCCAGTAAAAATTGATCTGGTTTATTAGTTAAATTTTAAGGAATCATTATCAATGGAAATATCTTGACCTTTTGTAGCTGAGTAAAATCTCCCTGATAAAATGAGTATCATTCCCAAATTATTGTTCCTGACCAATAATAATTACAGCATCAATTTTAAAATGACAGAAGGCCAAGAAGGTAATATGTAAGTCTTAATTTTTTAAAAAATGGCAGAATGATTTTCCATGTCTATCCTGCTATCCCCCTTTAGGATGCACGCCTTAATGTGGTGAGGGGGTTTGAGAGTGTTGAAGAAGCTGAGAACAATGCCATCAGGAGTCTAGACCATGAGGCTAGACTCCTGGCAGGGTCACCCAAGGCAGAATGGTCAAAGCTGAGACACCAGACTAATATGCATCCAAACTCAGAGGAAGGCAGTGGTAAACCACCTCTGAATACCTCTTACCACGAAACCCCTATGAACAGAATATCCAAAATGCAACACGAGATAGTGCTGGAAGATGAGACCCCCAGGTCAGAAGGCAGATCAGAACGTCAAAAAGAATAAAGTAATGACAACAGAGGATTTATGTAACTTTAAAGTTGACAATGAGGACATTGAAATTGTCAAGGATTATCAATACCTCGGCACAGTCATTAACCAAAATGGAGACAATAGTCAAGAAATCAGAAGAAGGCTAGGACTGGGGCGGGCAGTTATGAGAGAACTAGAAAAGGTCCTCAAATGCAAAGATGTATCACTGAACACTAAAGTCAGGATCATTTAGACTATGGTATTCCTGATCTCTATGTATGGATGTGAAAGCTGGAAAGTGAAATAAGTGGATAAGAGAAAAATCAACTCATTTGAAATGTGGTGTTGGAGGAGAGCTTTGCGCATACCATGGACTGCAAAAAAGACAAATATGTCGGTGTTAAAACAAATTAAACCAGAACTGTCACTAGAAGCTAAATTGATGGAACTGAGGTTATCCTACTTTGGACACATAATGAGAAGACAGGATTCACTAGAAAAGGCCATAACGCTGGGAAAAACAGAAGGGGATAGAAAAAGAGGAAGACCAAACAAGAGCTGGATTCATTCCATAAAGGAAGCCACAGATCTGAACAGGGTGGTTCATGACAGATGCTCTTGAAGGTCGCTGATTCATAGGGTTGCCGTAAGTCGTAATCGACTTGAAGGCACATAACAACAACATCCTGCTATACATCACAGTTGCAAGCTATACTAGCGTAGATATAGCAAGATGGTAATGTTGTGGCATTGTATAAATAGCAAGTGATTAAAATATTTGAGATCTTCCTTGGGCAAAAGAAAGTGAAAGAAGAGTCAACATGTGGGAGTTCCTAAAAAAGGAAATTCTAAAGGAACCAATTGCATACAATTCCAACCAGGAAAAAAGTTGGAAGACAGCGGCTTCACAATAAGCTTAGAGATGACCTTAAAATAAAAAATGACACATGAGGAAGTGAAAAGAAGGCCAGGCCACAAAGGAAAAGTACAGACGGGTAGCACAGAATTGGAGGGATGGTGTCAGGAAGGCTAAAGCTGAGAATGAGCTGAGGCTAGCAAGGAATGCTAAAAGCAACAAAAAAACTTTCTTCAGGTGCATGCATAAGAAGACAGAGAAAAGAAATGGCGATTCAGCTGCTCAGTGAGGATGGCAAAATAGATGACAAAGAAAAGTTAACAGTGCTCAATTCCTACTTTGACTCAGTCTTCTCCCAAAAGAAGGTCTATGACCCTCTTGGCAAATGTGAAGTTGAAGGGGCAGGATTACAACTTGAGATTGACAAACAAATGGTCAAGGAATACCTTTTTACTTTGAACAAGTTAAAATCTCCAGGGCCTGATGAACTGCATCCTGGAGTATTGAAGGAACTGGTTGAAGAACTCTCAGAAATGGATGACTGGAGGAGGGCTAATGTTGTCTCTATCTGCAAAAAGGGCAAACAGGAGGAACCTGGGAGCTAGAGACCATTCAGTCTGACAACAATCCCTGAGATAATTTCTAGAGCACATTATAAAGTGGTCAGTCTGTAAGAACTTTGAAAACAATGCAATAATTACTAGAAGCCAGCATAGTCTTATTTCATTTTTTGATCAGGTAATCTCGTTGGTAGTGAAGTAGTAGTTCCCCTCTATTCAGCATTGGATAGGCCTCATCTTGAGTACTGCTTCCAGTTCTGGACACCATGCTTTCAGAAGGAGGGCAACAAGGATGATCAGGGGAGTGGAAACAAAGCCCTATGAGGAGAGACTGAAAGAAGTGGGCATGTTTAGCCTTAAGAAGCACATACTACTTGAGGGTAGATATGATAGCATTCTTCAAGTACTTGAAAGGCTGTCACAGAGGAAGGCCAGGATCTCTTCTCGATCATCCCAGAATGCAGGACACGGAATAATGGGCTCAAGTTACAGGAAGCCAGGTAACTGAACATCAGGAAAAACTTCCTGTTAGACAATGGACCCAATTTCTTAGGGAGGTGGTGGGCTCTCCAACACTGGAGGCGTTCAAGAGGCAGCTGGACAGCCACCTGTTGGTATGCTTTATGTTGGATTCCTGAATTGACCAGGGGATTCGACTCGATGGCCTTATTGGACTTTCCAACTCCACTATTCTGTGCACCAATATTATAGTCAAATTAATCTTAACTCTGTGAAATACAGTTAAAAATACTAAAAGCCAGAAGATTTCACCTTGGAAGTCCTGCTCTGAAGAAATGTAAGAAACAGCCAATAGTTGAGAGCAATATCAAGTTATATGATTGACACAATTGGAATTGGTTGAAAAAAGGAAATAAGGTCCATTTCACTTTGGTTTTAATTTTTCTAGCTCACAATTAGTGCATAAGAAAATTCTTGAACCCAACAAAAATATGCTCTCAAGATGTACCAAATAATAATTATCATGATTTAAGCCAGGGTAGGTGAGTGGCACCTGTCATCCTCCAGATGTTGCTAGACTACACATCCCATAATCCCTTACCACCAGCTGTGGTGGCTGGGGCTGATGACAACCCGCAGCATCTGGAGGGCCTCAGGTTCCCCACCTGGTTTAGGCAAAGGCTTGTTTGAAACGGAACAAAGACCTTGTTAGGAAGTTGATAAATGACTTCTGGCAATACGGTTGGTCTGTGGCTGTAAGAATTTCATTATGCATTAATTTGAAAAAAGTTTCTGTGAAAATCTTTTTGCATGTTGGTACCTGATCCTATTAAGAACTGATATCCAAAACCATACTGAAGCAGAAATATGGTGGCTTTGACCTCATAAAAAGATATCAAACTTATTTAAAGGCAGTTTCAAAATGTGAAATCAAATTCTACTGTACTTAGTTTGTGTGCGTGATTTAGAATATGATCTAATTGTGGAACATGAAATCATGAACCTTGATTTAGAATTAAAACAAAAATGAAACGAAAACATGAACCTGGATTTAACATCAAAATTTTAGTAGTGTGTTTTAATATAACAACATATATATTTATACTGAAGGATGTGTGTGAGAAAAATAACCTCCGCTGAGGTCTGTGGGGTGTACTCCTCAATAGGTATGAATTAGATTGTGCTGCGGTTAAAATCCTATACACACTTGCCCAGGTGCAAGACCAATATAGGATTGTATTCAACTAACTTTTACTCAGAGAAGACCCATTGAAATTAATAGCCATTACTAACTTAGGTCCATTAATTTCAATGGTTCTGCTCTGAGTAAAAATTAGTTGAATACAACCCATAAATAGGTCTGCTTTCAAGTCAGCAAACATAGGACAAGACTTTAATACATACACACATACAGAGAGGAAAAAGTATTAAAATTGTGTATATTCGTAGTATGTCTAAAAGCCGTAAGCATCTCATAGCTTTTTGTGATTGAATTAGCATAAAACATTACTGCAACTTAATCTACACAAGAGGTAGGAGAATAGGCCTAGCCGCCCCTAATAATTGTTTCAGCTTCCTATTGTTTCAAGTATATGCTACTGTTCAGTAAAATTGCTTATCAATATTATTCAGATGACAGTCTTAACACTTTTGTCTTTTTTAAAAGAGGAAATACAGCTGTGAAAGGAAAGTAGTAGATGTTCTCGACAAAAGTGCTTTTCAACCTGTTAAGAATGTAAACTGTTTTTCTACTCTTAACGTACTAGCATAGTTGAACTTATTTTGTTTTTGCTATGAATGTAATAAAAGGAAATACTTTCTGGTTAGCGAGGGAGTATCTGCTACTGAATCATCCTTTTACCACTTGTGATGGAGGAAGGAAGGAGAGGAAGTGTGTCTTAGAAAGTTCTGCCTAGGTTTATTTTAAACTGGTAAGCATCAGTTGCATCATCTACAGCCTATACGAAGATTCACGGTGGGAGTGGCAGGTACATATACACACAAATTGAGATATAGTAGAGAATAAATATAATGAGTCAGGGGAATGCAAAAACGCATCCTAATAGCAGAGCTGCCACACCTGAAAATAATAAACACATTTCAAGAGAAATCCCAGTTAGCTTTAACCATGATTTTAAGTAGCTAATGAGGCACAGCTTAATCACGGTTAAGGCAGAAGAGGGGAAATCTTTCTTAAGGAAAGTATGTGATTCTGGAACCTACTTCTGAGGTCTGAATCATGATTAAGAGTAGGTCTCGTCTTGCCCATGGGAGACAATGACTTTTTCTGTGAAAGACAGTATTGCCAACAATCCTTTTCCAGGCATGAAATATGCTGTCAAATTTGATAATTCTCAATTCTTCAGTATTCCATTCCAGCTATTCTTCTGAAAGTTTTTGTTTTGTCTAAAGAAAGAGAATGTTAGGTCCATAATAGCATAGCCACCTCTGAAGTATTTTTGTTGATCTTTTTAAATATAACTTTAATTTTTTCCCCTAACTTTTTTGTGCTTCTTTAAAACTTGTCATTCCCCAAACTGCTGATACGTCCCTCTTGTGCATGATGTTTTGGCTACGTAAGGACTGGCACTTCGGAGAAATGAGGTTGCTGCTAGTGTGTGTATGTATGTGTGTTACAAATTTTGCTGCTGATATGTTAAATGTGAGGTTGATATTGACAGAGGAGGAGATGTACAAAACATGCACAGGTTTTGCTAACACTTTTTAGGTGTAAAACACCAAGGAAGTAGTACTGAATCAAGGAAGTTCAAAATGAGAAATTGTTGCAAAAATATAATTTAACAAGAAGGCATCAGACATATTTAGAGAGCTTTTCGTTATATTTGCTTTAAAAGATGGTACAAAGGAGTTCATGCAGAGAAACTTTTGCAGGAGTTACACAAAACTTGCAGCTTAAACCAGTGTTTTTCCTGTTCTAGTAAAATCTGCTTTTTCACCAATTGCTCCCCCACTTCATAGGCTTTGTTTGCCCAACATTGTAAGCCAAATTATGGCTTACTAGGACCTTGCAAATGTGTGGGCTCTTGGAGAATAGCTCCCAGCTGCTTTGTTCCTCCACAATGTTGTTTAAACAACCATAACACATCAATGTAAGCCAAGGTGTCATCCAATCCTGGGCTCATAGTGAAGCTCTCTCCTTGCAAACCATAAGCTATAGCCAAAACAAAGCTTATCTAAAAGAGATTTTAGATTATATCATGATATTGTGATTCAAACAACTAGAAAAAGCATAGCAGCTAACAGCATAGCTATGGTACACTTTTCTGAGAATGGATTCACAGAATTATTTTTCTACTTTGATTTAGTAGAAATCATATCCTGTACTTCAGGAATATGACCCTCCGTGGCACAGAGTGGTAAGCGGCGGTAATGCAGCCAAAGCTCTGCTCATGGCCGGAGTTCGATTACAACGAAAGGAGGAAGTCGAATCTCCGGTAAAAGGGGTCGAGGTCCACTCAGTGTTCCATCCATCCATCCGTGGTTGGTAAAATGAGTACCCGGCATATGCTGGGGGGTAAAGAAAGGCTGGGGACGGAACTGGCAATCCCACCCCATATATACGGTTTGCCTAGTAAACGTCGCAAGACATCACCCTAAGAGTCGGAAACGACTCTCACTACAAGTGTGGGGACACCTTTACCTTTACCTTACTTCAGGAAAGGTGATTTTAATAAACTCAGAACAATTATAAGTAAGGTTCCATGGCAAGCGGCCCTAATGAGAAAAGAAGTCCAAGATAGTTGGGAGTTTCTTTAAAAGGAAATACTAAAGGCACATATGCAAACAATTTCAACAAGAAAAAAAGCATGAAAGACAACAGAAGAAACCAGTGTGGCTTCAGAAAAAGTTAGAGATGACCTGAAAACAGAAAAAGGACACACATAGGAAGTGGAAGGAAGGGCAGGCGACAAAGGAAGAGTGCAGTCAGGTAGCATGGAATTGCAGGGATGGCGTCAGGAAGGCATGAGCTGAGGTTAATGAGATATGCCAAAAGCAACAAAGACGCTTTCTTCACATATGTGCATAGTAAAAGACAGAGAAAAGAAATGGTGGTACAGCTATTCTGTCAGGATGGCAAATGATAACAGATGCCAAAGAAAAGGCAGAAGTGCTCAATTTCTGCTTTGGCTCAGTCTTCTCCCAAAAGAGGGTCTTTGACCCTCCGGGAAACATGAAGGGGCAGGATTGCATCTTGAGATTGATAGACAAATTGTCCTGCCCAGAGTCCAAGACAGAGACGAGGTTCAGTTTAATTCTCATTTTGTTAGTGTGATGGTTACATCCAAAGCAGTGTGCTTCATAAACCTTTCTACTCTGACTCACTAGTTTCCCTTAGTCTACCTAATCAGTCTCTGCAGCATGTGGGGAGAGTTGATTCAGCACTAGAGCCTGGGTGGGTACCTGCTTAAGTAGGGAAGGTCTTTGCCCGTAAACAATGGCTCCTCTGAAGTTCCACCCTCTGAAAGTCCCTCTTCTCGCACGGAGTGAGGGGGGTGCGCCTCCGATGATCCATCCGACAGTGGGGCTTCGCTAGGTGATGGTGCGACCTCAGGCAACAGGAAGCTGGTTGGCGGGGAAGCGTTTGAAGTGCCAGGCAGGGATTCCTGCATGGGTGGGGTTGGTGTGCATGAAGGGTTGCTTCCCAATGGCTCAGGTGGGGAGCTCGCAGATGGGGTGGGACCTGCCTCAATGGGGGTGCTGGCTGAGGAAGTGTGGCCTGGCAGAGTCCTCTCCTCCTTCAACGCCCCCAGGTACCTTGTCCTCATCCGATTCTTCTCCCTGATCTAACTCCCCTTGTGTCTGGGCGCAACACACATGGTCAAGGAATATTAATTTGAACGAGTTCAAATATCTAGGGGCCCGATGAACTGCATCCTAGAGTAGTGGAGGAACTGGCTGAAAAACTCTCAGAACCACTGTCTACTATTTTTGAGAAATCATGGAGGATAGGTGAAGTGCTGCCTGACTGGAGGAGGGCTAATGTTATCCCTATCAGCAAAAAGGAGGAACCTGGGAACTACTGACCAGCCAGCCTGACATCAATCCCAAAATTCTAGAACAGATTATAAAGCAGCCAGTCTGTGAGCACCTTGAAAATGCAGTGATCACTAGAATCCAGCATGGATTTGTCAAGAACAAATCCTGCCAGAGTAATCTTACCTCATTTTTGATCAGGTAACCTCCCTGGCACGCTGTGGGAATGCTGTGGACATAATATATCTTGACTCCAGCAAAGCTTTTGACAAAGTGCCCCATGATAGTCTGATTAGCAAGCTAGCTGAATGTTGGCTGGATGGAACAACTATCAGGTGGATCCACAGTTGGCTCCAGAATTGTACTCAAAGAGTGCTTATCAGTGGTTCCTTCTCAGACTAGGGGAAGGTAACAAATGGGGTACCACAGAGCTTTGTCCTGGGCCCAGTGCTCTTCAACATTTTTATTAATGACTTGGATGAAGATGTGCAGGGAACTCTTGCAGATGATACACATTTGGGAGGGATAGCTAATACCTTGGAACACAGAAAGTTCAAAAGGATCTTGATAGGCTGGAGCATTGGGCTGAAGGCAACAGAATGAAATTTAACAGGGATAAGTGCAACGTTCTACACCTAGGAAAAAGAAACCAAGTGCATAGTTATAAGACAGGAGGTACTTGACTCAGCAATAGTACATGCGAGAAGGATCTTGGAATTGTTGATCACAAGCTGAATATGAGCCAACAGTGCTATGTGGCTGCAAAAAAGGCAAATGTTATTTTAGGCTGTATTAACAGAATTATAGTTCCAAATGGCATGAAGTACTAGTCGTCTTCTATTCGGCACTGGTTAGGCCTGATCTTAAGTACTGCATCCAGTTCTGGACACCACACTTTAAGAAGGATGTAGACAAATTAAAACAGGTTCATAGGTGGGCAGTGAGGATGATCAGGGGACTGGAAACAAAGCCCTATGAAAAGGACTGAAAGAACTGGGCATGTTTAGCTTTGAGAAGAGAAGACTGAGGGGAGATATGTTGGCACTCTTCAAGTACTTGAACGGTTGTCACACAGAGGAGGGCCAGGATCTCTTCTCAGTTGTCCAGAGTGCAGGACACAAGATAATGGGCTCAAGCTACAGGAAGCCAGATTTCAGCTGAACATCAGAGAAACTTCCTCACTGTTAGAACAGTATGACAATGGAAACAATTACTTAGGGAGGTAGTAGGCTCTCTAACACTGGAGGCATTCAAGAGGCAGCTGGGCGGGCACCTATTGGGCATGCTTTAATTTGGATTCCTGCGTTGAGCAGGGGGTTGAACTCGATGGCCTTGCAGGTCCCTTCCAACTCTGCTATTCTATTTATCAATTTTATATACTGCCCTTTTGCCGATAAAGACCCAGGCGGCTTACATAAATAAAAATATAAACAAAGTACAGTACTATAGGGCCCCACTGATATGGCGGGTTACGTTCTGGACCCCCGCTGTAATGTGAAAACCACTGTAAAGCAGAACCCATTGAATAGAATGGTGCGCGATGCCTGAAAACAGCCGTAAAGCGGAACAAGCGCTGTATGAGTGGGACTTTAGTCTAATTGAGTCTAATTGAGACCGCTATATTAGCGAATTGCTGTAAAGCAAAGCGCTGTAAAGCGGGGCCCTACTGTATAATACAGATCAAATATGATAAAAACAATTTCAAAACTTGTAAGTTCTTCACCCCCCCATACATCTGGATTCATTTTTGCATATATGAAGCTGTTTTTAAGCAATTACATACATTTAATCAAATATGGGTTAATTTGCATTCTGAACAAATATAAACCATTGGTTTAACTCATACAGTGTGAACCGAAAAACTGAAGTACAAATAGCTTAAGAAAAACCTGTGAATTTGCGTAAATGAATCAGGTGATTGGAAGACACTCACTAAAGAAATATTTGCAGTGCTGTTTTGTCTCCTGCAGTGCACAGTCTCTATTAGACAAATGTATTCATTGTTTCCTTTAATAGACTCAATTTGGATATATGCATCTCAGCTTAAGACAAGATATATACATGAGCTTTCTGCTGGTGTGTCTGTCCTCATGCTGCTCCTCTTTCTGACATACAGTTAATTAACTATCATTTCCTGTTACATTCAAACTGTAAAATTTATCAGCATCATAAATACACCAAAATCTTAAACCATGGTTTGAAGTTGATTTATGATCTTGGTTTTAAAGTAATAGGAAACGTTACTTAATTAATCCAGGAACTCTTTAATTGCACCATGCAGATGACGCAGTCCCATACTGTTGAAAACAGAATAACATCTATTATAAAATAACCTGCGAACAAAATCATTTAAATGAAAATAGTACATACTTTATGTAATCTTATTTATTTATTACATTTTATAAATTGCTTCCCATAAAATCATGAAGTGATTTAACCATAGAAACAACAACAACAAAATCAAGTCTAATATAGATACGTACCAAGATAAAAATCTCCACTTATGGGAAAAGGAAGGTCTTCAATAGGGCCAGAAAGATAATAGGGACAGTAGTTTGTTGGATATGTAATAGGAGGGAGTTCAGAGGATAGGTGCCATCACACTAAAGGCCCAGTTCCTACATCATATGGAATGGACTTCCTGATGAGATGATATTTGCAAGAGTTCCATCCTGCAGCGCACAATATTTGGTTGGGTATAGAAGGGATGAGAAGATCTTTTAGATATTGTAGTCCTAAGCTGTAGGTGATACTGTATCAAGACCTTTCATTTAGCACAATAGCTAATAGGAAACTGGTGCAATTCTTACTCTGCTGCTGAAACTTGATGGTGACATTCTTCCCCAGTGAGCAGTAAAGCCATTGCCTTTTGTACTAGCTGTAGTTTTTGGTCCAGCCTTCAGGGCAGCCTCAAACAGAGCACATTGATGTAATTCAATCTGGAGGTGCATGGGTGATAGTGGTCAAACTATCCCAGTCCAGAAATGGCTATAGTTGATGCACTCTTTGTCATTAAGGTCACCTGAGCCTCTAATGACAGGGATGTTTTCAGGAGCATGCACATACACATCTGACTACAAATCAGCTCTTTCAGGGGGAGTACAACCCCATCCAAAGCAGACAATTGACCAATTATCCAAACTCAGAAGCTGCTCACCCACAGCACATCCATTTTGCTGGGATTCATATTCAGTTTCTTGGCCCTTACCCAGCCTGCCCCCAGACAATGGTCCAGGGCTTACCTTGTCTCTCCTGATTCAGATGTTACAGGGAGATAGAACTGGGCATCATTGGTAACACCTCTCCCCAGATCTCCTAGTGACTAGTCCGAATGGTTTTGTGTAGATGTTAAATGACATTGAGGACAATATGATATTGTTTTTCAAGTTATTTAGCAATTGTGCTTGCTATTTCCTTATGATGACTATGTACAGCATAGAGAATTTCAAAGTTGCAAACCTGTATGTCAAGGGACAGCACTTTTTATTTAGTTTGGTCTCTATTGAGCTGAAATTTTGAAGTATGTGGCTGGTTCTTGATTTCTAATTTATCATCTGTTCCAAAGAATTATGTGTGAACTTTTAAGTCCTACCTTCTTGCTGCAAACAGTATCCAAAAGGTGCCTATGACGGTTGGGGGAACTTTGGAGAGCTATTCCATTAGATAAGATTTGAAAGAGAACATTGGCAGACACACTGTGAATGTGCATATGCAAATGCTTTGTATACATGAGTCCTATCAGCTAACTCTAGAATTGTATTTGGATTTTTATGGATGTCAGACATGTATATATGCTTACTGAAGTGCTCCACTTACAGGAATTTGATTAAATTCCATTCTTTTTAACATTCAGCAGGCTTATAATTAATATTTTTGTTAATGTTAGGGTTAGTTGGGAGTGCACAGAGGGAGGGTTGAATGAACCAAAGTCATAAGAAAGTAACCAACATCTTGTTAACTGTCTTATGTATGCCAACAAGGAAGCAGTTGGATACTCTGTTTTAACAGAGTACTTTCTCCTGTCTTTGAAGGCAGGACTCCGGTTAGCATCAAGAAACACTTCCTAGGGAAGCATAGGTTAGGCTGAAGCTTTACAGGGGATCTTCCATATGTTCCTGGACATATTCTGCTTTGACTGAACTTGTGCAGCACAGAAAACTAAACCAAATGAATAGAAGAAAAATGAAATTAAGAAGTATAACAAACTCTGAAACCCTCATGAGGGATTAAAACAGGGACGGGGAAGCTTTTTGGCCCAGTGAGCCAAATTGTTATCAGTCACCACTCCCACAGGTCAACTTTGACAGGTGAGTGAGATAAAGAAGAAGTGTGGCCTACTCAAAGATTACTCCTATCTTTCCAAATTGATGGCATCACAGCATAAGCCAGTATGGACAATTCAGCTGATGTCAATTGCATTAATGTCAATTGCAGTCTTCCTAAGGCTAATACCATTACAGCTACATGTGTATTTTCTCCAAATACAGTAGGGCCCCACTCATACGGCAGGTTACAATCCAGACCCCCGCCAAAAAGCGAAACTCCATCAATAAAATGGCACCCGACGCCTGCAAAACGCCGTAAAAGTGGAACAAATGCCATATGAGTGGGGCCTTACTCTAATTGAAAACCGCCGTATTAGCGGAACGCCGAAAAGCGGAGCCCTACTGTTGTGAAAGCACAGATAATTCTTTGTTGAAGACCTGCACCAGGGGTCTTATCATTTCTGCGGTGCCTGTGACTGTTGTAAAGACACATGCATCTTTTCTAGTGTCATAATATTTTGTTTATGACAGCATTGTGGTTTTTTTAATTAAATGTCAGAGGGAATTTTGTCTTTTCAGCCACACTGTGTGCTACTTGCCTCAAAGGAAAATTCGGCACCTGTAAAACTCGGTGGTTTTGGCGTTGCTATTCAATTAGGGGAATCAGGACTTGTTGCCGGAGGTAAGAAATGACTGTGTTTCAAACATTGGGCAGATTTCATAAGCTGATGTTCAGGTTAAATATTTTTCTTGGATTAGGTGAAACCTGTTTAGAATAAATTTAGGATGAGCTAAGAAAGCAATTTAGCTAGAGAAAACCCAAGAACAATCTAGTTGTACCTTGACCATTTTGCAAATGGCCACTAAAATGTTGTCCATTTAATGTAAATGCCATTGCAAAGTAGTGTTAAGTATGGAATATAAGTAGGTCTATAGTCTGCAACAGTGTAAATAGTAAGCAGAAACTTAAACTATGTATTAGAGTGTGCTGTAGTATACAATATGAGATATGCATTATAATAATTAGTATATTTAAATATAAAAGCAAGTTTGTTGAGTTGAATTTTTTGCCACATTCTAGCAGTATCATGTTCTGGCATGACTAAGAAATTGCTTGTGGAACTGGATTCTGGAGAGGAGAGGATAAAGGCAATTTTTTGTAGATGGATTCCTGTTAACCCATGAAATGGTTTGTTTTGGACGATATGCTACATATATAGTCTGCCCACGGTTATCCACGCTCCTGTTTGGATTAGTGCAAAGTGTTATACATGCGGTTGCCTTTGAATACTGTTGGAAACTTCAGTTGGTACAGAATGCAGCAACCAGAATTTTGACTGGCACTTCTTATTCAGATCACATCTTGCTGGTTCTGGGAGAACTTCCCTGGTAGCATTTTTGCTTCTGAGCCCGATTGGAAGTGATGGTGTTTACCTTTAAAACCCTAAATGGCTTTGCATTGAGATGATATTACCATATTAATCAGAGAAGAGGTATACTACAAAAAAAGAGAAATGGCTTTTCCAATGGTCATGTCCTACTTGTGGAATGACCCCCCCCCCCCCGGGAGGTTCATCTGGTGCCAACTTCACAATATTATAGGTCCCAGGCAAAACCTTTTTTATTCAACTGGGCATCATAAGCATCTTGATTAGGTTTTTATTGTTTTATTTTGTGGTTTTCCTTTTTATAAAATATTTAGATTTTTTTATATAAAATGGTATAGAAAATTATTAAATAAATATGTAGTTGATCATTTCTCCTGGGAAGGAGTGAAGAGAGCTTAATTCTGTGCCACTGAAATTTAAGTTTGTACATTTCCATCCTGCCCCGACATCTTAAAGACACTCATCTTCTATGTCCCCTCTCTTAACCCACTTCCTTTTATGTCAAGACCTCTTCTTACTCTACATGAGCAACTGCAGGGATAGCTTTTAAGGCTGGTAAACCTTTTACAGGCCACAGAAGCTGGCACCACCTTTTTTTCAGCTAGAAGCAGCTCAGAGCACTTCACCAGACCCAGTGCAGGCAGGAAAGGATAAGCATGCCGTGAAAGGAGACAGCTTTAATACCTGCAGCTTTACTCAAGTGGCCTTAGGAAGAGAAAAGCAGCCATTGCCTCCTACTCTCTCTACCCCTGAAGCTAGTTCCTGGGGAGGGGCAAAGAGTCTCTGAGATCATCTCACTGACCTAACTTGGGAAGGGAGGCAAGTTTTACCTCCCCTCTCCCAAAAATAGCTCCTGAAGTTGTAGAAGGGCAATACAGTAGGGCCCTGCTTTACGGCACTTCGCTTTACAGCGCTTTGCTAATGCAGCGGTCTCAATGAGACGCAATTAGACTAAAGCCCCACTCATACGTCACTTGTTCCGCTTTTATGGCGGTTTTCGGGTGTTGTGCGCCATTCTATTCAATGCGTTCCGCTTTTCTGCTTTTTTCCCTTTTCAGTGGGGGTCCAGAACATAACCCGCCATATGAGTGGGGCCCTACTGTACCTTTCTGAAGCTTCACTTAGGGTTTTGCCAATCCAGACACATTGTCTACTTCAAAATCAAGCCAGACGTTGTTCCAGGGCTTGCAAGGCCACTCCTGATTCTGATGTTACACAGAAATAGAGCTGGATATCATCAGCATACTGCTGACACCTCACCCCAAATCTCCTGATGACCTCTCCCAAGGGCTTCATATAGATGTTAAATGGCATTGGTAACAAGATGGTATCATTCTCTGAAAATGACCCTGGAGGTAGGATCGAAACTGTAAAACAGTGCCTCCAATACCCATCTAGAGCGTGACAAAGATTTTAATTTGGGAAACAGCCATTTTAGAGAAATATACAATATGAGGGAAAATAGGAATGACTTGTTAAAAAGCCTATCAAATTTTGTGGGTGGGAGAGGGGACGGGAGAATGACTCCTAGTCTCACTTCCATACTTTCTGTGCTTTTATCCATTGCTGAAGCCATCATCTCAAATCAAAAGCAGTAGGGCTGTGATTACATTTCCTGCATTGAGCAGGGGTTGGACTCAATGGCCTTATAGGCCCCTTCCAACTTTATGATTCTATGAAATCTGACTCTACCCCATTCTCTGAGGAGAAGTAATGCTTCTCACCCAGACCTGTATTCCCTCAAGCCCAGTTCCTGTTTCGTTTTGGAGCAGAGCATTCAAAGCCTACTGCCCCATCCTGTCCAAATCTAGAGTTGTCCGAGGAGGAGGACATTACTCCATGCCCCACCACAAGATCCCTGTCAATAGTGGCTGGAACACCCACTGTTTGGTGTTGAGAAGACTTCATCAAAGGAATAAATGAGAGGCATTCACATATGGAAAAAGTACAGGCATGAACTTGACAAAACTATGTGATTGGAGGCTAGTTTCTCCCTACTTCTGGTGATCCCAGTTTGGAAGCAAGTTTTGTACCTTCTCAAATGAATCTCATATTGCTTCCCATTAACTGTCTTCTGTATAACTCAGTGGTGGTCATCGAGAACCATTCCTAGCCCTTATCTACATACCTCTGTTCAATTCCTTGATCATATTAATCAGGATCATTCAGACCATAGTATTCCCGATTTCTATGTATGGATGTGAAAGTTGGAGAGTGAAAAAAGCAGGTAAGAGAAAAATCAACTCATTTGAAATGTGGTGTTGGAGGAGAGCTTTGTGCATACCATGGACTGCGAAAAAGACAAATAATTGGGTGTTAGAACAAATTAAACCAGAACTATCACTAGAAGCTAAAATGATGAAACTGAGGTTATCATACTTTGAACACATCATGAGAAGACATGATTCACTAGAAAAGACAATAATGCTGGGGGAAAAAGAAGGGAGTAGAAAAAGAGGAAAACCAAACAAGAGATGGACTGATTCCATAAAGGAAGCCACAGACCTGAACTTACAAGATCTGAACAGGGTGGTTCATGACAGATGCTCTTGGAGGTCGCTGATTCATTGGGTCACCATAAGTCGTAACTGACTTGAAGGCACATAACAACAACAATTAAGTGTGCAAAATGTCAGGCTTATGAGATCAAGTATTGGGCACTGGCCAAAATAAAGTGTCTGATTTCGTTTTACAACATATACTGTATCATTGATAAGCCACACATTAACTTGATAAAGATTCTGTGTGAAAGCTCAGTTACCAAAATATAAACAACATACTATCATTTTTGTGTGGGTCAGTACACAGTTAATTTCAATTTAATTTGTATCTCTGTGTGGTATTTCTCTATGTTTAGTTGTGGTGTTCCTTCCTTGAAAACTGAAGCCATGCTTATATTTTCCTTCAGGACGGGTAGGAACACCTCATTTTATGGCCCCAGAAGTAGTAAAAAGAGAGCCTTATGGAAAGCCTGTAGATGTGTGGGGCTGTGGAGTGATTCTTTTTATTCTGCTCAGTGGTTGTTTGCCTTTTTATGGAACAAAGGAAAGATTATTTGAAGGCATTATCAAAGGAAAATATAAGGTAAGTGGTATCTATTGCTTTTCTCAAGAAAGAAAGCTGCTTAATTTTTGTAAAATCTATTTTGATGGGGAAATTTCACTTGGAAGACATCCTTGTGCATAAATGTAGTGAAGAAACTCATCAGATTTTCTGGGTCACACTTGCTTCACAGTTGCCAGCTTTGGGGATGCAAACGTTTGTACAGGTTTTACTGTGAAACCTACCTGAATTTTAGTGGGCCATAATAGGCTGAGCAGAGCAACGTTTCCCAGAGTTAAGACACAGCAAGGGAGATCATGTGGGCCATTTCACACACTACACAAAAGCAAAACTACATCTGAGTCTGTGCTTAAGAGGGAGCGTCAGCCAGTTACAGTTCCCTGACAACTGAACCTTTTTATTGTATATGAATGATAACCAATGGTCATCATTCTCAGAGGAGACCCACTGACAAGTGGATCTACTCTGATTAGAACTTAGTTGGATATCATCCAATGTGTTTTGTCATAAAGATGTTAAGCCAGACATCCAGCATTCTGTTTGCAATAGTGGCCAACTACATGTTTCTGAGATGCTTAGGCTTAGGACGTGAAGACAGCAGCCACCCTTACTTGTTCTCCACATCTGGGATTCAGAGTGTAATGAACTGAGACTATGTTAACCATGATTAGTTATTTGTAAGATGTCTTGGATTAATGCTCATTGATAGGTCAGGAATGATCCTTGCTCTCTTACACAGCTCCAATGAGTAGAGGAGGGTTGGGGGGATCAGTGTGCCTGCAAAGTTCATTCTTAACAGGGACAAGCCCCAGGTTGTCTCTTGAGCTTAGGAAAGGGGATAGGAACCTGTTACCTCCAGTTGTGCTCTGAGCACTTTGGAAGTGCAGCACAGCTACAGTGAGAGTTCCACTCTCCCTGGTTCCAGGAAGATGGCTGGGAATTGTCGTGGGTACTCACCATGAAAGGGCTTGCCACGCTCTCCCTGTGAAAAGCATAGCAAGTGAATATGTAGACCCGTGGCCTCTATCATCTCCATCCTTAGCCTTTTTGTTGTTGCATTTGCACGTCACATTTCAAACACCTAAAAAATGTGATTTTTTTTTCTGATCCTGTGGCTAAGCGATGAAGTCTTCCATAGGGCTTTCCTGCCCATGGCATCAGAAGCCTCTTTTATTATTCAGGTGAATATGCTATAATTTTAAACAAACCCCAAATGAATCCTCTTAAAATTTCTGTTTAAAAAAAGGCATTGCAAGCATTGAGCCTTCTTACCTTCCTATTTATTCATTTGTTTGTATTTTTGAAGTTATAATCATATATCATTTGGAAACAAAACCAACTCTTTTTATATGGAGTTGGTTGCATTAACTACAACTGCATAAATTAAAGCATTTCAGAAACATTATTTGGGGTAAGTTGTTGTGGAGAAGCCAGAGTTTCTTTATTATTATTCAGTTCTTCTTTTGTAGGAAACATGGAGCAGCTAGAAACCACTTAAGTTAGCATGTCACAATAATTTAACAAAAAAGTCTAGTTTCAAGTTTGCTGTTTTCTTCACAGCTGACATTTAATGAGAACTCCCAGTACCTGTTTTCAGAGTCAAATACTAGAGTCTAATTTGTGGTTCACCAGCTAGACAGTCTGCTTCTTTTAAAAAACAGCAACAAAAATACCTGTTTTCTGTAGCCTTTACCAACCTTGGAGTCCCCAGATATTGTTGGACTATAACTCCCATCAGCCCCAGCCAGCATGGCCAATGGTCAGGAATGATGGGAATTTTGGTTCAGCGACATCTGGGGACCCAAAGATTGGGAAAGGCTGCTTAAACCATTTTTGATATAATAAATGTTGTGAAAAGTGGTTGGGATTTTTCTGTCTACGACTTGCTGAAATTTTCTTTACTATACTTTGGATGGAGTTGAACCATCTTTAATTAATTCTCCTGACTTTGCAGGAATATTGAGTATGCATGTTATATTTCACTGGCGGAAATCAGCAGATGTAGCATTGTGCTCAGGAAGCCAATCTGTTGAGTAATAAGGTGCCATTTTTAAGACTCTGGTCAGTGCTCCAGTCAAAGATGTTGCAATAATTTCCTTTTCTTTTTAAAGCTGTACATATCATTGTCTAGTTGATGTACAACCAAATTACTGTTTACCAATTTGTTTAGTCACTTTTTGGTCCTTAGAGAATTTTTTTTTAATTATATCCTAATAGACAAGCAACATTACACATATTTTTGAGTTATGTAGTTAAGCAAACCAAGGAAGCCTTTTAATTTTTATATTGGATTTTTAGAACTAGGTTTTTTATAAAACTATTTGCATTCTGAAATGTTCATGATTTAAAAAAAACATGAAGCATGGTTCTCCAGTCATGTTGGGGAAAACATCTCTGTAATGTAGATAGAATATATGTGCTAAGTTGTGTTTTTGACAAATAGCCACTCTAGTTACATAATGCCACCAGGAGGCATTGGAATAATCATAGGAAAGTTCCTCACTTCCATCTTTCTTGTCCCCACTTGCTAATTGCCAGCACATGATAATTTTTTTGGGTGCTCTGAGATGTACATCCCTTGCACATACCAGCAGTACCACTAGGTTTATCATGAGGACTATGTGTACTCTTCACAAATGCCCACAAAAATCAGAAATTAGCGCTAAAGTAACAGATTCTTGTGGAGGAGAGCTGAATTATGTGAACTGCTGATGTATCTAATTTAGGGACTAACTAAATGTTACATACAAGTACATAAACTTGCATGTAGTATTTTCCACAGGTAGCCTGCCATCAACTTGGGCTTTACTGCCATTTAGTGTCCGAAGGCAAGAATGCACTCGAGTTAAAAGCTGGGCCTCGGGCCCCTCCCACCCCATTCCATTCTTGCCTTCTGTCATGGCCCCGTCAGAGGACTCATCAGGCGAGGATGACTCGGGAGTAACAGCAGCAGACCCAGAAGCAGCAGACCCAGAAGGAGAAATGGAGGAAACTCCTGAGAACCCAGCTCCTTCTCAGCTGCAGAGCACCCCAGACACAGCTGAAGCCCTTCAGCCAGATGCAGGCAGTGAACAGGATACTCCCCCCTCACCTGCAGAACATAGACAACAGAAGGTCAGGCAGAAGAAGGGCAGGCCTGGCCACTTAAGGCCAAAACACTGATGGCTCACACCTGCTGACAAACCTGCTCCTTAAAAGTCAAACCTTGGCTTCAGCTTGTTGCTGACTACAACGTCAGGCGTGACCACTGTGTGCCTTCCTATTCCCTGAACCTTGACTTGGACTGATCTCTCGGCAAACTAGACCCGGACCTTCACTGACGTCTGTTCTGGATTTCTGGCTTGACACATAAGCTTTGAATGGCCTCTGCCCTTATCTTGCTTCCTCCTTGCTAGCCTGGCAGATTTATAACCAAGCTGCCAGCTGAGGACTTATGGCCTGGCAATTACCAAGGAATCTCCAGCCCTGCCTGCACCCCCACCGACACTGCTGTCTCAGTGAAAAGCTGACACCTTCGTCCGAAGAACTTGGATTCCTGACTAGCGTAGCTAAGTTTCTCTTTGTTCTGATTTTTGCTGTTTCCTTTGTATTCCCCCCCTCCCCTTTTTTGGTTAGGAGTGTGTGGGAATTTTGGGTCTGTTTTTTCCCTTTTGGGAATTTTTTCGCTCATTTTTCTTTCTTTTTTCTTTTTTCTTTGACCCTTTCAGTTTGTGTTGGCAGCGCGGCTGCTTCCCCTTTTATTTTTGCCTCCCTTTTGTTTGGGGGCGCACGGCTGCGGCCTCCTTTAGCAGTGGCGGCTGCTCCCTTCTTGTTCGGGGGATCCTTGGCTGCGGTTCCCCCCCCTCCCGGGGCCGTTTTCATTTCAAGTAGGGTAGCTCGCGGCCGCGGCTCCCTCCTCGGCCGTCCTCCCATGCCGGCTCCTGGGCAGCATTTTTTTGCCCTCTTCAAGACTTTGCAGTCCCCTTTTTTCCTTGGCTGGGCTGCTTCTTCTGGCCTCCGTCTTCTGGAAGCGACGTTTTTTGTTTCTCCACGCTACCGTGGCTCCTCCGGCGGCTCCTCCGGCGGCTCGTAGCCATGTGAGGGCTTCTTGCTTGGCCCTAGCCGGCAGCGTTTCTTTCTGGTGGCCGTTAACCCTTGCAGGGGCCTTTTTTAGGAGGTCTGGTTTCCAGTACTCCTTTTATTTCTTAGTCTTGTTTTTTGGCTCTTGTTTTTTGGCTTTTGTTTTTTCCTATTTGTTTTTTATTATCCAGCTATTTTTCAGTGCCTTTTCCAAGGGTTGCAATACCTATCTGCAGCGGAGTGCTGCACATTTTGAGCAAGCTGTGTTTTTTGAGATACCACGCCTTCCCCATTGTGCTTGTGTATCTACTTCTGTGCACTCAATTTTGTTATACGCAATTTTTTCTACCGATAATCTAGTCTCTCTGTACACATTGGCGGTACCGCACCTTCCCCATTGTGTGCGTGTATTTAGCCTTGGGCCACACTGCATTTTTTCAAAAGGCATTTTTTTCCTGGCAGTGTATTGTAGCGGTCTCGCAACTTCCCCATTGTGTGTGTGTACTTAGCCAGTGGCCAATATTGCAGCTTGACTTACTTTCTTGGCTCCCTGACTGATCAGGGCGATATTAGTGCCTCTCTTGTGGTGAGTTCCCAATCCCTCCTTTTTTGCAGTGCCATAGCAAACAAGCCTTTTTTCTCTTGGCACCTGGCACCTTAGTGCACAGCCTACTTCTCATCACCTCTCAGCATATGAGTGTTACCGCACCTTCCCCATTGTGTGCGTGTATCTAGACTCCACCATGGCAGACCAGCAGCCGCAGGAGGCACATTCCGCAGGGCCAAGCCACCAGCGCATCGCTTTACCTCAGTACAAGCCTTCCAAGTATAAGCACTCTAAGGCCTTGGCCAAGACTAAACATTTATCTCACCATGGCGCTCCTAAGAGGGCCCATTACGTTTCTGCTCCGTCCTTAGAGAAACCTGCACAAGAAACAATACCCACTCTTTTTCAATCCCCCTCTTGGTCGTCAGAGGACGAATTTGAAGGCTTCCCCATAAGAACATAAGAACATAAGAAGAGCCTGCTGGATCAGGCCAGTGGCCCATCTAGTCCAGCATCCCGTTCTCACAGTGGCCAACCAAGTGCCTGGGGGAAGCCCGCAAGCAGGACCTGAGTGCAAGAACACTCTCCCCTCCTGAGGCTTCCAGCAACTGGTTTTCAGAAGCATGCTGCCTCTGACTAGGGTGGCAGAGCACAGCCATCACAGCTAGTAGCCATTGATAGCCCAGTCCTCCATGAATTTGTCTAATCTTCTTTTAAAGCCATCCAAGCTGGTGGCCATTACTGCATCTTATGGGAGCAAATTCCATAGTTTAACTATGCGCTGAGTAAAGAAGTACTTCCTTTTGTCTGTCCTGAATCTTCCAACATTCAGCTTCTTTGAATGTCCACGAGTTCTAGTATTATGAGAGAGGGAGAAGAACTTTTCTCTATCCACTTTCTCAATGCCATGCATAATTTTATACACTTCTATCATGTCTCCTCTGACCCGCCTTTTCTCTAAACTAAAAAGCCCCAAATGCTGCAATCTTTCCTCGTAAGGGAGTCGCTCCATCCCCTTGATCATTCTGGTTGCCCTCTTCTGAACCTTTTCCAACCCTATAATATCCTTTTTGAGATGAGGCGACCAGAACTGTACACAGTATTCCAAATGCGGCCGCACCATAGATTTATACAACGGCATTATGATATTGGCTGTTTTATTTTCAATACCTTTCCTAATTATCGCTAGCATGGAATTTGCCTTTTTCACAGCTGCCGCACACTGGGTCGACATTTTCATCGTGCTGTCCACTACAACCCCGAGGTCTCTCTCCTGGTCGGTCACCGCCAGTTCAGACCCCATGAGCGTATATGTGAAATTCAGATTTTTTGCTCCAATATGCATAATTTTACACTTATTTATATTGAATTGCATTTGCCATTTTTCCGCCCATTCACTCAGTTTGGAGAGGTCTTTTTGGAGCTCTTTGCAATCCCTTTTTGTTTTAACAACCCTGAACAATTTAGTGTCATCAGCAAACTTGGCCACTTCACTGCTCACTCCTAATTCTAGGTCATTAATGAACAAGTTGAAAAGTACAGGTCCCAATACCGATCCTTGAGGGGCTCCACTTTCTACAGCCCTCCATTGGGAGAACTGTCCGTTTATTCCTACTCTCTGCTTTCTGCTTCTTAACCAATTCCTTATCCACAAGAGGACCTCTCCTCTTATTCCATGACTGCTAAGCTTCCTTAGAAGCCTTTGGTGAGGTACCTTGTCAAATGCTTTTTGAAAGTCTAAGTACACTATGTCCACTGGATCACCTCTATCTATATGCTTGTTGACACAGTCAAACTCCACGTTCCGATGTTCCTCTGATTCCTCCGACTCCTCCTGTGCAGCCTCTTTTGCCTACACAAGAGCATCCTGTGCCCTCTGCTCCTCCTCAGGGCTCCAGTTGTCTCCGGAATTCCTTTTACAGCTGCGAGAGGTACTAGGGTGTCTCTCCCAAGCTCAACTTCTGCCTCAAGCACAGCTGTCGCCCCAGCCTGGAGTTTCACGGCACTCCAGCTCTGTAAGACAACCGCCTTGTTATGAGGATATCCCTCCCTCCTCACCTAATCCATTTGATGTTTCTAGAGGCAGACTTGGTGGTGAGCCCTCGGAGATGCAAGATTACTTACCTTTCCTGCAGGCTGATCCTGATGAGTGGAGTGGAGAATCCGATCTAGATGAGGACTTCTCTTATCACCTCTTCGACTCGGCTGATTACCTCCCACTCTCCCACTCTCAATGGATACCCTGGGCATTCAACCTGCTCAAACACAACCTATCGCCCCCCCCCCGTCAAGGGCACTAGAGTTATAAAGTCCCCAAGATCAACGGATCATTTTATCCCTGTGCCAGATCCCATTAACAAGCTAGCCAGGGAAGAATGGGCCTGCCCCTTGCGCCCACGTCGCTTCTCACCATTGGCCAACAAACTGTACCCATTGGCCCCGGAATGTATGTCCTTCCTGAATGTCCCTGGGGTGGACCAGCCTATCTTCGATCTTGTGTCTCGATCTCTCCTCCCTAAAGAGGGAGAATCTCAGCTTAAAGACCCCTCTGAGAGGCGGCTTGACTTCATACTACGTAAAAACCACGAGACATCTGCCCACTCCATCCGGGCCTCCGCTGCCGCCTCCATCTTCTCACGCGCCTCCATGATGTGGCTCGATGACCTGTTGGACGATCCCAATCCTGATCCAGCCAAGTTATGTAAAAGCCTACTCAAATTGCATAAAGCTGCTGTCTTCGTGGCTGATGCCACTTTGGATGCTACCCACCAAGGAGCACGAGCCCTTGCTGCTGAGATAGTCACTCGACGAACCCTATGGCTCTGACATTGGGATGCCGACACTGCTGCCAGAACTAACCTGTCCATGGCCCCATACTCGGGCTCTATGCTCTTTGGTGACGATGCTCTTAAAGCGGTCTTGGTTGACCCCAAGGACAATCGTAAACCTACCTTGGCCACAGTCAAAAGGGATGACTGCAGACCCTTTCGGCAATTTACTCCTTACCGCTCCTTCCAGCCCTTTCAGGGGGGGGCGGCCTGGCAGGCAGGGACGAGACACCAGGTCCACAGACTTTCGCTCCTCCAGGGCACCCTGGCCTAGACAACGCTTCCAGGGCAGACCCCAATATCAAAACAGGCAAGCCTCCTCCTCTTCCTATGGGAGAGGAGCCCGTCAGCGTAGGCAGTTCTGATGCCATCCCCATAGGAGGCAGACTGGCCTCTTATGCCAGCTCCTGGCTCACGCTGACACACATCGCCTGGGTCAGGGCCATCTTCACCCAGCGGTACAACATAGAATTTTGGCGGACCCCCCCCAGACAGATTTTGCCTCTCCCCCATCTCCAAGTCACGCAGGACGGTTATGCAGGATGCCCTACATCATCTGCTAGACATAGCCGCTATAGAGGCAGTTCCTCCATCCGAAAGGCTGCAAGGCGTCTACTCCGTCCTCTTCGCGGTTCCCAAGCGAGATTCTTCATGGAGGGTGGTCTTAGACCTCAAGTTTGTCAACCGCTTTGTCAAGTACCGCCGCTTCAAGATTTAGTCACTGGCCTCAATTGTGGAAGCTCTGCAACAAGGGGATTTCCTAGCATCCGTCGACTTGAAGGATGCCTACTTACACATCCCAATCTGCCCGGCTCACAGACGTTTCCTCAGATTTTCCCTCGGCCATCACCACTTCCAGTACCACGCCATGCCATTCGGCCTTACATCGGCTCCTCGAGTCTTTACCAAAGTGATGGCCACCATGGTGGCCTTTCTCCGCCTACAGGGTGTGCATATTTACCCCTACCTGGACGACCTTCTCCTCCGAGTGTGCTCCCGGGACCTAGCTGACAGACAGCTCCAGTTCACTCTAGATGCCCTAACTTCGCACGGCTGGCTAGTCAACGTGGAAAAGAGTCATCTTCAGCCAACCCAGTGCCTCCTACACCTGGGAGCCATACTGGACACGTCCCTAGCCATGATCTTCCTGTCGCCAGACCGTATCGCCTCCATCACAGCCATGGCAACCTTTCTGACTCATCGTTCAAGGGCAGACGTCATGCTTCTGGCCCAGATGCTAGGAATGCTGGTCTCCACCATTCATATTGTCCCGTGGGCTCGACATCACACGAGAACTTTACAGTGGGCCCTCCTATCCTTCCAGGGGATCATTGCCAATCCAATCACCACGTGATTCCGCTGGCACCCTCTCTGAGGGGATCTTTCCGCTGGTGGACAGTGACGGCACATCTCAGCAAGGGTACGCCCTTCAGGGAGCCTGTCAGGGTTATCATCACTACAGATGCCAGCCTATCAGGCTGGGGAGCACACTGCAACGCCAGCTTTGTCCAGAGAGTGTGGTCCCCAGCAGACCTAACTCACAACATAAACTGGTTGGAGCTCAGGGCTGTTCATCTTGCCCTTCGACATTTCCAGCCACTGTTCTCCCTGCAGCACGTGCTGATCCGAATGGACAACGTTTGCGTGAAATCTCATCTCAACAGGCAGGGGGGGACCAGGTCCAGAGCTCTTCAGGCAGAGGCAGCCCAAATCTTCGGCTGGGCCGAAAAACACCTACTATCTATACGGGCGGAACACCTCAGCGGGCTGCTGAACGTCACTGCCGATTGGCTCAGCAGGCAGCATGTACGCCCGGGAGAGTGGAAGCTCCATCCAGCAGTGTTCAACCTGCTCCAACTCAGATTCGGCGCCCTCTCGGTGGACCTCTTCCTGTCGAGCCACAACTGCCAGCTGCCTCGCTTCTTCTCGAGGTACCTGGAGCCAACGGCGGAAGCAGTGGATGCGTTGACAGCACCTTGGCCAGATGGCCTCCTGTACGCCTTCCCTCCAATCTCCTTACTGGGCAAGACACTGATGTAGCTCTGGCACAAGGGGGCTCGGCTTCTCCTGATAGCCCTGTACTGGCCTCGCCAACCTTGGTTCTCGGATCTTCTCTCACTGTCAGTCGCGGATCCCTGGATCCTCCCTGTCAGGCCAGATCTTCTAGTGCAGGGACCAATTTGGCATCCGGATCCAGCCTGGCTGAGTTTGACGGCCTGGCTTTTGAATGGCAGCACCTGACCGCCGGGGGACTTTCCCAGGGAGTGGTGGATACTATTCTAGCATCAAGACGACCGGCGACAAATCGCATTTATCGGAGTATGTGGCGCGCATTTTCCAAATGGTGCTCCTCTAAGGGCTTTCCAGCTTCTCAAGCCACTGTTCAGCACGTTCTCCAGTTCTTATACAGAGGACTGTCTAAGGGACTGCGGCCGAACACCCTGCGTTGCCATGCTTCCACCATCTCTTCCATACTGTCCGTCTCCTTATCGACCGCCCCTTTGGGCGCTCATCCACTCATCAAACACTTTTTAAGAGGAGCCGCCCGCCTCTCACCAGCTGTGCGCCACTACTTTCCTTCCTGAAGCCTCTCGCAGGCCCTACAGCGTCCTCCGTTTGAACCGCTTGCCTCAGCGCCGCTCAGACTGTTAACTTTCAAGGTCCTGTTCCTTGTTGCCATTACTTCAGCGAGACGGATCTCAGAACTACACGCCCTGTCCTCTCCCCGTCATCTCTGCATTTTTCATAAGGATTCTGTGGTCTTGCGACCGGATCCTTCCTTCTGCCCCAAGGTCAACTCTTTATTTCACTGTAGCCAGGACATTGTGCTTCTGTCATTCTGCCCAAAGCCGGTGCATCCCCTGGAAAAGGCCTGGCATTCGCTGGATGTTCGGAGAGCCCTCAAACTGTATCTACCTCGCACCCAAGACATTAGGCAGACAGATTCCTTATTCGTATCCTTTCACCCTAGGACCTTGGGGAAAAAG
Source organism: Rhineura floridana (assembly GCF_030035675.1). Lineage (NCBI taxonomy): Eukaryota > Metazoa > Chordata > Lepidosauria > Squamata > Rhineuridae > Rhineura > Rhineura floridana. Next base: position 91,521,556 of record NC_084484.1, on the reverse strand, counting down.
GTCTCCAAATCCACATTGTCCTGCTGGTTGCGGGCCTGCATTGCCCTGGCTTATCAGTCCCTTAACCTTCCAGTGCCGGCTAACATCACGTCTCACTCCACCAGATCAGCGGCCACTTCGGCTGCGTTTCTAACTAATGCACCCCTTGCAGATATATGTAGGGCTGCGGTTTGGTCTACTCCTAACTCTTTTGTGAAGCATTATAAGATCGACAGATATGCTTCTGCTGACGCCTCCTTCGGGAGACGTGTCCTCCAACATGTCTTTTCTGAATAGTAAGCTGTGTGTAGTCCCTCCCGATTAGGGGGCTGCTTTGGTACATCCCAAGTTGATGGCAGGCTACCTGTGGAAAATGGTCCATTGGACTCACCTGAAGGGTGATTTTCACAGGTACGCCTGCCATCACGTCCCTCCCTTGTGGGGGTCTCTGGTTGATTGGTTCCATCTTTATAGTCTATTTGTCGTAAGTTGTTGTGCCTTGCTCTGTTTTCCCTCTGTTAAAACCTCTATGCTTAGGTTGCAAGTTCTGTGTTTTCCATGTTGTCATGCTTTTTCTCCGTTTTCCTTGCTGTTTGGGCCTGTGGCCTCTGTTCTTTTCAGATATGCCACTTCGGACTCGTCCCAAATTAAATGGAGTGGGAGGGACCCGAGGCCCAGCTTTTAACTCGAGTGCATTCTTGCCTTTGGACACTAGATGGCAGTAAAACCCAAGTTGATGGCAGGCGTACCTGTGAAAATCACCCTTCAGGTGAGTCCAATGGACCATTTCATGAAGCTCTGATTGCTCTTTTGTTTTATAGAAAAGCTTCTGGGAGGATGCTTAACTTTTTCCCTGCCAATCACTTCTGCATTTATTACTGCCGTTCATGAAATTCCAAATGCATGTAAACATACTGTTGTAGTTCTGGGGGTGGGGAGATTTGGAGGTGATTTGTTAAGTACCCCATATCCTGACACTTCTCCACTCTAAATCACAACCACCAGAACTCTTTTCATTATTTTTTAAATGCCCTTGTGAGGGTTTCTTTACATGCATTTGTACATAATGTTTAGTTAGCCCCTTGCTGTTGAAGTGAAAGTTTAGCAATTTAGCAAAAAGTAGATTAATTATTTATTTATTAGATTTGTTAGTTGCTTCCTACCCAAAGGTCTCCAAGCAACTTACAACATGGTTAAAAACAAAAATAAACACATCATACCATTAAAACAAAACAAAACAAAAACAATCCCAATGCAGCCATAGGAAGCTTTGGCAGCATAGTAAATGATCTTAGAGAATTCAGTTACATAGAGAATTCAATTAGCTTCTTCTTCGCTACAGCAAGGAATGGAATCGGTGGATTATGTGATGGACTGTTCCAGTTCCAACAACAGTAGTAGTTGTGGAATAATCTGCACAAGTCTTTAAACTTTGTTAAAACTTTGAGAATGCAAGTCTGTCTACACTCTGCTTCTGGAACTCTTGTTGTAAGACTTCTGCCCTGTGCATTAATTTATTATTTTAACCTAGATGAATCCCAGGCAATGGAGCCATATCTCTGAAAGTGCCAAAGATCTGGTACGACGTATGCTTATGCTGGACCCAGCTGAAAGAATAACTGTTTACGAGGCACTCAACCATCCTTGGCTGAAGGTAAGCAATTGAAACAGTGTAAAAGAACAAAAGTTCTTCACATCTGTTAACTTTCATAAACCTGTTCAAGACTGTTGCTGGATTGTATGTATTAATATCATGCTTTCAGATTCATTAATAAATTTATGAAATAATTTGCTGCTCTTACTTTGACACTCTGTTTTTTTATTTTATGTATATATTTTCCTACTTTCCTGGGCTCCTGATGGAAGGGCGGGATATAAATTAAATAAAAAAATAATACTCTTAATTATTTCTTTCATTTCTTGGGAGCTTTAATTGCTCCTTCCTATTTATTAGGCATGAGACATGAAGATTACTCCTTTTGACAGAATATCAGTCATGTTAACTGAAACTTCACATTTGTATTTACTGTTCATTTTGATTGCATTATCAAACTGGCAAAGGTTAGAAGCATATCTAGAAAAACTTTTAATTATTTATCCATCACATTTGATTTTGATTAATGGGGATCTCAATGCAAGATTAGGCCAGTCCTACCCTCTAGTGGGAGCATTAGTGGGGATTTCGCTTGATGATTACCCAGTTCTCCCTCAATTATCAAACAATAAAATTTTAAATCAAAATGGAAAATTTTTATTTCAATTACTGATTAGACATCAGCTAATCTGTTTTAACGGGACTTATTTAGACTCGTCCCATGGCAGCTACACTTTCACCTCAGCCAGAGGGGCAAGTGTGGTTGATTATTTTATAGGATCCCCTTCTTTACTCCCTTTGGTAGATGAACTAACAATCTTAAGCAGGGCAGATAGTGACCACTTTCCTCTCTGCTTATGTTTAAAGGTCCCCGGTACCAAATGCAGACCACAAACGTCCAATCCAACACTGGTAGGCCTTACTGGCCCTAGACGGCTCAAATGGTCTTTGGATATGGAAATCTCAGTCAATCAATTTCTCCATTCAGATATTCTTTCAGATCTTCATTTTCAGGCTTCCTTTTTCACTGAAGAAATCCTGATGACCTATGAAAGTATAGCCACGTTCATTAAACATACGGTGCCTACTTCCACCCCCACTAGACTGCATGGGGCCCTAAATTCATGGTTCGATGGGGAATGTCGCACAAATAAACGTGAGCTGACATCCCAAATTAAAATTATGCGTCAACACCCATCAGAAGAATCCATCCATCATGTTTTAACTTTGAAGAGAGCTTATAAACGCCTTTTAAAAGTGAAGAAACAAGCCTTTTTTACAAATAATTGGAGAGAACTACGTCATGCATTGAGGCATAAAAATGACCAGCAGTTTTGGAAAATGGTCCAGGGCAGTTTTTCACAAAGTGATCTGCTCCCTATTCCCCCGATCCTCCCAGACATGTGGGTGACCCACTTCACCGCCCTTTTCGGATCAGTATCACCCTCTCATCTCCGCCCACCTGACGTGAAGGCGGATTTGCCTGTCTGGCCCCCAGTCACCAGCATTGAGATAAGAGATCTGATCTCAGTGCTTCACTCAAACAAAGCACCCGGAGAGGACATGTTGCCACCTGAGCTTTTCCTAACAAATCCTGCTTGGTGGGCCCCCCTCTTGGCAAACCTTTTCACATACATCAATAACACTGGGAATTTCCCCAAAGCCCTGGAGTACTAGTATCATAGTACCTATTTTTAAAAAAGGGGACCCATCAGACCCCCAGAATTATAGACCTATCAGCCTGCTTGATGTTACTGCCAAATTATATGGGCGCTTTCTTTTGAACAAATTGCTTGATTGGGATACTAAAAATTCGATCATACATCAAGAACAGGCGGGGTTTAGAAAAGCCAGGAGTACGATAGACCAAGTTTATATCTTGCAACATTTAATTTCAAAAGCCCAAAAAGGGAAAAATGCATCACTTTACATTGCGTTTATAGACTTCGCCGCAGCTTTTGATTCAGTGAATAGGGAGCTACTGTGGCATAAATTGGAGCATTCCAATATAGATAAGAGATTAGCATGGCTAATTAGATCCTTACATTATTCAAATAGTTTGAGAGTACGCCTGGGCAGAAATGGAGCTTTATCTCATGAAATTCCGTCTTTGAAAGGGGTGAAGCAAGGTTGCATTCTGGCCCCTTTTTTATTTAATTATTTTATCAATGATATAATCCCTACGTTATCCTCAATTAAGTTTTCCCCCCCATCAATTGGCAATAAAAAAATTTCTGTGTTATTGTATGCAGATGACTTGGCCCTTTTTTCTTTAAATAAGATCGGCCTAAACAGAATGCTAGCATCCTTAGAGGAATATTGCCGGACTAATTACCTACAGATAAACCACTCAAAATCTAAAGTGATGATCTGTGGGAAGAATAGGCGATCTAAAAATCGCTGGACTCTAAATGGTGTCCCTTTAGAACAAGTTCATCTATTTAAATATCTAGGCATAACTCTGACTAACAACATTTCATGGAAACCCCAGGCGGAATACATTAAAGTAGCGAGTGCCAGAATAACAGGGCAACTAAAAAGGTTCTACTATTCCCGTGGGGGACAGTTAATAGCTCCGATGCTAAAAATCTTTGCTGCCAAAGCCCTTCCTAAACTGCTGTATGGGGCAGAAATTTGGGGCCATGCCCTCCGGCTAAATGTAGAACCTCTCCAAAATTTATTTTTGAAACAGATTCTGGGCCTCCCTCGAGGCGCCCCCTCGGCCCACGTGAGGGCAGAAACTGGCCTCCCCCCATTGTCAGCTAAAATAGACTCAGCGACATTAAGATCCTGGAAGAAAATTTCCCTTCTAGATGAATCTTCAATTGTCAAATCATGCTGGCAAGAACAATTACAACTCGGAGGTTGGGCCTGTACGGCATTAATGTTAATGGACTCTTATAACCTTTCTTCTAACAACCTCCTAACATTATCATCAAAGGATCTGAGTAATTGGATTTTCAATTTTCATGAAGTGCAAGATAGGCTTTTTATTGAGTCATCCTCCTTTTCAAAATGGGTTTCTCTCTTCAAACTAAACCATGATGTTGCACCTTATTTTGCTATTCTTACTAATCCGAAGCTACGTAGAGCCTATACCGAAATCAGATTTCAGACTATGAACACAGCCTTTCTGGAAGGCAGATATAAAGGGGTTCCAAGATCTGACCGTCTCTGCATTGGCGGAAACAAGAAGATCGAAGACCTGGCCCATTACATGCTAAACTGCCCCTTATATAATGACCCCAGACATAAATTTTTAACACCCTTTATAATTCCTAGAGCTGCCCTCCCCTCTGATATCCTAATAGCCGACTTACTTGCGGATAATTATAGCAAAACCATATTGGCAGTAGCAAATTTTGCACTCGCTGCAAAAAACATCAGAGCCTAATATTGCAAAAGCCATCACCACTGAATTTTTAATCTTATGTTTTATTTTAGATGTGTCGACATGCTATTGTATATATTTCGTTGTAGTACTAAAGGCCTTGCTATGGCCTATGGCTAAGAGCAAATAAAGTTGTTGTTGTTGTTGTTGACTTGTTTAATTACCTTATTTTCCTATTCTTTACTTGTGTTGTATGTTAATCCTATAGTGTTATGTCACAACAGGTATTTCAAGGATTGTCATATTTTTGCAGTTTTGTCAAACTAGTTATTTCCTTCAGTAGATAATGGAATTGAGTCCTGTGTGCTTGAATGCAACTCCTCCAGTTCAGTATGCATGTATTTATTAAATTTCTATCCCGCCCTTCCTCCAAGTATGGTGTGCCCTGCTCTGTAACACACACACACTGTCTAGGAAAGGACTGAGGACTTCTCTATTATATCCTAACACTTGCAAACTGAACAAGCTGGCGGAGGCAGTCTCAGCTGTGGTATTGGAGGAGTCCAGAACGATACTCCTGGGTGATATCGGTGTCCACGCTGAGGCTACCTCTAGCATTCCAGCTCGGATGTCATGGCCTCCATGACAACTATGGGACTGTCTCAAGTTGTCACCAGTCTGGCACATAGGGCAGGGCACACCCTCGACTTGGTTTTTGTTCCAGATGGAGGAAGGGGTGGTCTGGAGATGGTGGGGGTGAATGTCACCCCACTGTCATGGTCAGACCACTTCCTGATGAAGTTTAGACTTACAGCTCCAATTCCCCCTGCAGGGGTAGTGGACAGATTAAGATGGTCCATCTCTGGAGAACTAATGGAATCCATTGGATTCCTGAATGCCCTGGGGGAGCTCCCAGTAGATAGAGCAGGTGACTCTGTGGAAGCCCTTGTCACACTGTGGAACAATGAGACACATCAGGCTCTTAACACGGTTGCCCCTGAGCACCCTCTCCAGCATTGTGGAACCCAGTTTGCTCCTTGGTACACCAGTGAACTAAGGGCAGTGAAACAGGCTGGATGAAAGATGTGCTGTGAGGCTGATCAGGCATGAGTAAAACATCATAATCATGCCTACTGTGTGGTGATGAGGGTGGCGAAGAAGGCCCACTTGTCTGCTTCCATTGCATTCTCAAGTAGCTGTCCAGTGAAGCTTTTGCATATTGTCTGGGGTCTCTTGACATCAGCTTCAGGAAATGGAGTTTTAGACCTTGTGGAGGCCCACTGTGAATTGTTTGCAAGGCCTTTGAGGGTAAAGTTGATCATCTCCATAGCAATCTTGATGCCCCATTCACATCTGCTGTAGTCCCCACCAGTGAGGTAGCCAGTGCAATGTCTGCCACAACTTCTTGGGATCAGTTTCAGTTGATGTGGCTTGATGACGTGGACAAGGTGCTTGTGACGATGTGGCCAGCCATGTCTACTCTTGACCCTTGTCCTACTTGGATTATTAAAGCTTGCCGAGGGAGTATGACCAAGTGGATCCAGGGTGTGGTCAACGCATCTTTGCGAGAGGGAGTGGTCCCAGCTGCCCTCAAAGAGACGGTGATCCAACCACTGCTGAAAAAGCCCACCCTAGATCCATTGGTTTGTGACAACTACCACCCTGTCGCAAATACCCCCTTTTTAGGGAGGGTGATTGAGAGGGTTGTGGTGCAGCAATTGCAAGTACTCTTGGATGAAACAAATTATCTTGACCCATTCCAATCTGGATTCAGGCCTGGTTATGGACTGAATCGGCCTTGGTCGTCCTGTTGGATGATCTTTATTGGGAGAAGAATGAGGGGGTGTGACCCAGTTATTCTTACTTGCTCTTTTAGCGGCTTTTGATACCATTGTCCATGGTATTCTTCTGGGCCAACTTGGTGAGCTGGGTATTGGAGGCACTGTTTTACAGTGGTTCCGATCCTATCTCCAAGGTTATTTTCAGAGAATAGCATTGGGTGATTGTCTTTTGTCCCCCTGGCAGTGGTGCCTTGGGATGTCGCAGGGTACTAACTTGTCCCCCATGCTGTTTAACATCTATATGAAGCCCTTGGTAGTGGTCATCAGAAGATTTGGGGCAAGGTGTCAGCAGTACACTGACGATACCCAGCTCTATTTCTCTGTAACATCTGGATTGGGAGAGGCTGTGCAAGCCCTGGACTGCTGCCTGGACTCGGTGGTGGCCAAGGGTTCAGGCCTGGTTTTGGGACTAAATCAGCCTTGATCACCCTGATTGATTATTGGAAGAAGGACAGGGGGAGTATGATCCTGTTATTCTTACTTGCTCTCTTGGCGGCTTTTGATATTATTGACCATGGTATCCTTCTAAGCCAACTTGGTGAGATGGGTATCAGAGATACATTTTTACAGTGGTTCTGATTTGGGGCGAGGTGTCAGCAGTACGCTGATGATACCCAGCTCTGTTTCTCTGTAACATCTTAATTGGCAGAGGCCGTGCAAGCCCGGAACCCAGTGCGTGGACTCAATGATGGGCTGAATGAAGGCCAATAAAATGAGTCAGAAGCCTAGCACGACTGAGGCACTGAGGGTTGGTGGTTCATGAGTTTGGATAATTGGTCAATTGCCTGCTTTGGATGAGGTTGTACTCCCTCTGAAAGAGCAGGTTTGTAGTCTGGGAGTGCTCCTGGATCCATCCTTGTTGTTAGAGGCCCAGGTGACCTCAGTGGCTAGGAGTGCCTTTTACCAGCTTTGGCTGATAAGACAACTGTGGCTGTTTCTGGACCAGGATAGCCTGACCAATGTTGTCCATGCACTGGTAACCTGCAGGCTGGCATTACTGTAATGCGCTCTATGCGGGACTGCCCTTGAGGTTGGTCTGGAAGCTGCAACTACTGCAAAACATGGTGACACAACTGCTCACTGGGGCAGGGTATCACCAGAATGTCACCCCGCTGCTGATAGAAGTGCACTGGCTGCCCATCAGCTACTGGGCCAAGTTCAAGGTTCTGGTTTTGGTATACAAAGCCCTATGCAGCTTGGGACCAGGATAGCTGAAAGATCTTCTTACCCCCTATATACCCAGTCGATCGCTGCACTCTGCAGGTGACAGCCTCCTGCAGATACCATCTTATCAGGAAGTCCGTTCCACACAACATAGGAAGCAAACCTTAAATATTCCCTCCCCTTAAATATTAGACAGGCACCATGTGTGTTATCTTTTTGGCGCCTACTAAAGACCTTCTTTCAACAAGCCTTTTGTAAGTAGAGACCTTATCCCAGTCTATGCCTGTGTTGGAACTGCTTTTTAAGATGTGTAAAGCTTTTTTTTAAAGATGTTTTGTTTTAATATATTTTAAATTCTATTTTTAAGGTGTTTTAGAGCATTTTTAGTGTTTTTTGCCACCCGGTGCTCCTTCTGTGGGGAAGGGTAGGATATGATGATGATGATGAAAAATACCATTTTAAATCATTGATTTAAGTCATGTTTCCGATTTTAATATACATAGATTTCCTCATTATGCATACATTCTGACTGGTTGTGCTAGCAATTAGAACATACTGTTTTGCAACTAAACAGAGCCTTTATGTAATCTAAAGGCATAATTCAAAACCTTTGACTCTGCAGTCCACATTCATTGTGTACTGTAGAGTTCTATGTGTTCATAGACAAGGTATGTACACTTGCAAGGGAAGCTGAGCAAGATCACATACTTGAGGCATGTAATAAAACTGCTCTAGACTGTAGCTAAAGCTACACTGTGTTGGATGTGTGTAAGGAATGAGGAGAGTATAGAATATTTGAAGAAGGTAGGAGCAGGATTATTTGATGATTAGAGCTGGTGAGCAAAGGTTCTGCATACTCATAGTTTGAGTGGTATCCAATTCCACTTTACCTTCTGCCATTATAAAAATATTAAATAGGTTTTCAAAAATGGCATGAATATGGACCTCTCTGACAGATGTTGCAAGAGTTTGAGGGTGGTAATTGAATCCACGAGAAAAAGTGATGATGAGTCAAACTTTGAGTATTACAAATCTTTCCTCCTCTAGGATGCATACCATAACATGGTGAGGGGGTTTGAGAGTGTGAAGAAAGCTCAGAGCAATGCCAGCAGGAGTCTAGACCAGCCTTTCCCAACCAGTGTGCCTCCAGATGTTGTTGGACCACAACTCCCATCAGCCTCAGCCAGCATTGCCAATGATCAGGAAAGATGGGAGTTGTGGTCCAACAACATCTGGAGGCACACTGGTTGGGAAAGGCTGGTCTAGACCAAGAGGCTAGACTCCTAGCAGGGATACCCAAGGCGGAATGGTCAAAGCTGAGACACCAGACTAAAATGCATCCAGAGTCAGAGGAAGGCAATGGTAAACCATCTCTGAATACCTCTTACTGTGAAAACCTTATGAACAGAGTATCCAAAATGCAACACAAGATAGTGCTGGAAGATGAGACCCCCCAGGTCAGATGGCACTCAACAAGCTACTGGAGAAGAACAAATATAAGTAGCACTGTGACTAATGATGCCATTGGGTCAAAGCCGAATGGAAGCCCAGAGGCTGATATGCACAGAGTCTGGAGTTGTGAGTGAATTAAAATGGACGGGAATGGGACACTTCCAATCAGGCAACTACAAAATATTTTATGCAGGAAATGAGAAATTAAGAAGAAACAGGGTTGCTTTAATAATGAGAAATGATGTAGCCAAAGTAATTAAGAGCAATAACGCAAGGTCTGAGCAAGTGATATCAATGAGATTAAATGGGTAAGCTATTAACAAAACCATCATCCAAGTCTGTACTCCAATGGCAAACACAGAAGAAGAGGAATTGGAGAGATTTTACTCAGAAGTACAGGAAGAAATTGATCACACACCAAAACAAGATGTGCTGATAATCATGGGGGACTGGAATGCAAAAGTAGGGAACAGAGAAGACAATTGAGCTTAGGAGATAGAAATGAAGCAGGAGAAATACTTATTGAATTCTGTGAAGCCACTAACTTGTTTCTTGCAAACACATTTTTTGAGCAACCAAAAAGATGATTGTACACATGGACATCACTAAATGGTCAATATAGGAATCAAATTGATTATATAATTGGTAGCAGAAGATGGAGAAGTTCCATACTTTCTGCAAAAACAAGACCAGGATCAAACTGTGGTAAAAATCATGAACTGGTAATATCGAAGTAAAGCTAAAGAACAACAACAAAGAAATCATAATGCCAAAATACAATTTAAATTACATCCCGGAAGAATATAAAGATTAAATAGGGAACAGATTTGAGGCTTTAAACGTAGTTGATAGAGAATCAGAACAACTATGGATTGAAGTCAGAGACATTATCAGGGAAGAATGCAAAAAGACCATACCTCTAGTTAAAAAGAGAGAAAGACCTCAATGGATGACTGATGAAACTTAAAATGTTAAAGATAGAAGGAAAGCAAAAGGAGACAGAAACACAGTCAGAACCCTAAATGCAGTAATACAGCGACTAGTACATAGGGACAAAGAGAACTATTACAATAGTTATTGTATAGAATTAGAAGAGGACATAAAAAAAGGTAGACTAAGAACCATGTTCCAAAAGATTAGAGAAATTAAAGGGAAATTTAAACCCAAAGTAAGGATGTTGAATAATAACAGGGGGACACACTGACTGACCGAGATGAAATAAAAGGAAGATGTAAGCAATACACTGAAGAACTCTATAAAAGTGATGCAAGGATGATAGATTCATTCATGGAGGAACCGTATGGTGAAGAACGAGAAATTATAGAATGAGAAGTGAAAGCTTCTCTTAAAATAGTTGGAAGAAACAAGTAGACTAAATCTGTCCGAATTTTGACAAAAATGTGTCAGCAAATATGGAAAATAAAACAATGGCCCACAGACGGGAAACATTCAATATACATCCCAATTCCAAAGAAAGGGGATCCCAGGGTATGCAGTAACTATCGAACTATTGCCTTTATATCCCATGCAAATAAAGTAATGCTCAAGATTCTACAACAAAGGCTCTCACCATATATGGATCAAGAAATGCCAGACGTCCAAGCTGGATTTAGAAAAGGAATAGGTACCAGAGATCATATCGCAAACATACGTTGGGTAATGGACCAAGGAATTTCAGAAGAAAATCACCCTGTGCTTTAGAGATTGCAGCAAAGCCTTTTGATTGTGTAGATCATGAAAGGCTCTGGAATACTTTAAAAGAAATGGGGGTGCCACAGTATCTGATTGTTCTGATGCGTAACCTATACTCTGGACAAAAGGCTACTGTAAGGACAGAATATGGAGAAACCAATTGATTCCTCATCGGAAAGGGTGTGAGATGGGGTGTATTTTATTACTCTGTTTGTTTATATGCAAAGCATATTATACAGAAAGCAGTATTAGACCAGATGAAGGAGTTGTGAAAATTGGAGGAAGAAATATCAATAATTTAAGATATGCAGACAATACCATACTACTAGCAGAAACCGGTAATGATTTGAAACAAATGCTGATGAAAGTTAAAGAGAAAAGCACAAAACCAGGACTACAGCAGAATGTCAAGAAGACTAATGTAGTGGCAACAGAAGATTTATGTAAATTTAAAGTTGACAATGAGGACATTGAACTTGTCAAGGATGATCAATACCTTGGCACAGTCATTCACCAAAATGGAGACAGTAGTCAAGAAAGCAGAAGCTAGGACTGGGAGGGCAGCTATGAGAGAACTAGAAAAGGTCCTCAAATGCAGAGATGTATCACCGAATACTAAAGCCAGGATCATTCAGACCATGGGATTCCCAATCTCTATGTATGGATGTGGAAGTTGGACAGTGAAAAAAGCGGATAAGAGAAAAATCAACTCATTTGAAATGTGGTATTGGAGGAGAGCTTTGCGGATACCATGGACTGTGAAAAAGACAAATAATTGGGTGTTAGAACAAATTAAACCAGAACTATCATTAGAAGCTAAAATGATGAAACTGAGGTTATCCTACTTTGGACACATCATGAGAAGACATGATTCACTAGAAAAGACAATAATGCTTGGAAAAACAGAAGGGAGTAGAAAAAGAGGGAGGCCAAACAAGAGTGATTGATTCCATGAAGGAAGCCACAGACCTGAACTTACATGATCTGAACAGGGTGGTTTATAACAGATGCTATTGGAGGTCACTGATTCATAGGGTCACCATAAGTCGAAATCGACTTGAAGACACATAATGACAACAACAAAGCTTTAAGCTTATGAATAGAGCTGCTTTTTTGTAGATATTTGTATTTTCTTTGAGTGACTTATTGCCACTCCAGTTTTAGCAAGCTTTTGCTACTACGTAGCCTAAGAAACCATAGTGTTCTTTCCAGCGATCTTTCTTGGCACAAAAATACTCTTAATTGTGTAGTTTATTATTAAGTCTCAACGTGATATTTGATGTCCTTTGTTTAAAAGAACTTAAATTGTAACAGAGGGCAGACAATTTAAAGAAGGGAAGAATACACATATGACCAGATGGAATTGCCTTGTACTGATTTGGTTCATTGGTCCATCGCTCAAGGTTGTCTCCTTTGAGCGGCAGGAACTTTCTAGGATCTCTGGTAGAGGACTTTTCTATCACCCGAACCTTTTTCACTGAAGATGCCAGGGACTGAACTCAGGAACATTTGTATGGAAAGCATATGCTCATCCCCTGAGCAATACCCCTTCCCAGATGGAAAAGGCAAGAGTAATAGAGCAGAGATTACACTCTTTGGGAAACTGTGTGGGCAGTCAGTGTCACCTATTCCCCAAAAGACACAGACCCCAGCATGGGAGGTTTTGGTTGTGAGCAAGAGGCAGACTAAGAAGTAGAGCTGCAGCCAGGAATAACAGTAGGATTGCTATCATTTAACAAGCAGCTGAACCAGCTAACAATTCCACCAGTCAGCTAGACTCAGATATTTGTGTGTGGGGGGGGGGTTAGACACTTTTTCAAAACAAAGATGCTTATGTTGCTTTTCATAGGCTTCCACTTACATAAACTGTTTTTGTAATGGAAGAAAACTCTTGTTCAGCTCTAAAGCAGATTTACAGGCTCTGAGCTGGTGTGAAGAATACCTTCCAGCGTTTCACACATGAAAATAAGAGCACTCTTGTGCATTTGTACCTGGATGGGGTTGGAGCAGAGTCTAGTAGTCTAAGGATGGGGCTTGGGACAACCACACAATCCACACTACAGGTGTCGCAAGCAGAAAGCAGGAAATAATAAAGTGTGTTAATCACACTTAAATACACTTTGAGCAAACCCAGAATTTATCAATCTGTAGGCTGAGCTACAAACTTTTTTGGGGGTTGAGCAGGGCAGCTATTCCTTAATAGTGACATGAGAAGCAAAATGTCAGCAGCTGCAGCTTTCTTCATTGCATTGCCATACTGAGAAAAAGCTTCATCTACTGAACTTCTGCTAGTGCAATTATAAAAGAAACAGGACTGCTAACTAGGGAAAAGACTGTAATCTCTAACCTAGCTATTGAAAAAGGAGTTGTTAATTTAGTCTCAAACTTCTGCTTGCATATACACTAAAATAACAGCAAAGCCCACTCATCTATCTCATCCTCTCTTTCGCACACCACCTCTTCCACACAAATGTACATACACCATCTCTGACTAGCAGCATTGCATGTGCACAGGATATAGTTTTGCAGGTTAGTGCTGATGTGCGAAGAGGGAAAACCAGGACAAATATTTATTTTATTTGTTTATAAGAACATTTCTAGACTGCTTACATGGCTTAAATAACACCACCCAAAGTGCTTTATTGTTTATCATAAAACAACAAACACTTTAAACAAAGCATTATAAACACATGTAAGCAAAGGTTTAAAACAAAAAGAGTGGAGAAATTAAAACTATGTTGTAAACACTGTTGAAGATCAGACAAAATAAAAAGGGTTTTGTTTCCTGCCTGAAAACTATTAGGGATGGGGCTAGTCTTAACTTAAAGATGGGAATGCCATAATTGTGGTATTGTCACAGAGAAGGTCCTATTTTGAGCTGTAAGAAGGCACCCGGGATAAGTTCTAGGAAAGCATTCCATAAGGTTCCAATTTTTGTTAGAAGTCTACAAAACTGTCCTTAATTGTTCTGTTTATCTGCTGTTTCCACATCATTGTTCCTAATTTTCTAGCAGCAAGTAAGAACTGTTTTGTTTCAGAGGACTTTCAGGGTCCTTTAAATTGCTGCTTTGAGCTTATACTTTTCTGGTTTAGGCTTCTTGTCTTCTTTATTATGTCCAATGGTTGTTTTTCATGATTTTTCTAAATGATTATGAGCTGTTCTTTGGCACAAGATGATGGGATACAAATATTTCAATAAATAACACAAAAATGTTTGTTTTGGTTTGTTTTAAATGTGTTTCTTCATTAATAGCTTACTCCTACAGAATACAATTAAGTGATACTAATTCATCCATTTCTATATTTTATCTGTAGGAACGTGATCGTTATGCATACAAGATTCACCTTCCAGAAACTGTGGAACAGCTGAGGAAATTCAATGCAAGAAGGAAATTAAAGGTAAATCTACTTATTAAAATACCTCAAAAGAACATTCAGGTGTAATATCCAATTTAGTCAAATTTACAGCAGACTCATTGAAACCAATGGACTTATAAGATACTCTGAATATGACTTACTTGGATATCACCTTCACCATCGTATTCTAGTGGTTTGCTTAACTGCTAAGCATTCATTGTTGGGAAAAGAAAATCTTCATGAAAAGACTTTGAGTAGCCAAATAACTTGAATTATTTTAATCAGAAAATAACAGTCAGCAACAATGAAAGCCATATTATCCAGTATCCAAAGCTTCTTGTCTGCCCGCCCTAGTACATGCAGTAATTGCATGCCAACATCACCAGCTTGCATTTGGCCAGAGACAAGCACTAATATTACCTCTTGGAGTTCTACTACAGATAATAACTTTTTGGCAGTACAGATGCGTGGGCAGAATTATTTGAACCAGCTCTTGATCTCCTTAAGTTAAGACAGTGTTCTACAGATACTACTCCACATCCAGTGATTCTTTAACTTGGCCAAATAAATCTGACTTTTCCAAAGATTTGTTGAGGCTGGGGCAAGTGAGCACATTGTCTCCTCTGCAAGCAGTTGTCTCTGCGTTCAGCAGAGGGGCATTTGTGATTTTTAGAAGGTCACTTTAATAGTTGTAAAATTTCCTTTTACATCTGCATAAATTGCTCTGCTCCTGGCAAGGATATATAGCAGAACAAGCCTTTCTATCTGGTGCCAAAGAGGGCTAAATTATAGTCAATAAGTGCTGTCTTGTTTACCTTGGCTTTAAAGAAAAGCAGGTTTTAAAGAAAACAAATAACTTATCTTCTTCTTTGTAGTCTGTTCAGTTCCCACTCATGGGTTCTGTGTCTATAAGTAGGCCCAACTCCAGGAACATTCTATAGCTGTAGTCAGGGAGCCAATGATTGTTCCTTTCCTCTCAAGAAGAGACTTCCATATCAGGTGATGGATTGAGCAAGCCCTCTTCTGACCACTGTGTTAGCAGTTTTTTCTGAAAACATTCTCTTTGCTGTCTTTCCACTATGAGCTTTCATGTACTCCATTTTTGCTTTTTCTGAGAACGTCTTCATTTCTTAGCAGAGATGGGCATTGTCCCCTGATTTTTGTTTAACAGGATCTATGGTGCAGCAGATAGTCCTTTCAGAAGTGCTAATGCTATGACAGCTAAAGTACACAGTATTTGCCATGACCATTGCTTTATCTGCCTTGGAGAGAAACACAAGATGGTCATACAAGTGCATTGTCAAAAGTTTACCAAAGAAGACTATCTTAACTAATTCTCCAGATGTTCCTATGGAAGAAAATGCTAGCAGCCATCATTGCAGACCAGACCATGCAGCCTCAGGCTTAAGAATACAGCAAAGACTGTTTGCTTGGTCTCTGTTCCATCAGGGTCAGCTTTTTGATTGGTGCCATTTGATCTCTGGCATCTTAATGGAAGACCTGTTTCCATGGATTCATATCTAGATATTCATCCAAGATGCTTTACAAGTGCCTGGAAGATCAGGACCATAAACATCTCTTGGTTTCATCTTCAATTACCTCCTTCCTCTACCTTTGTTGGTGGCTGAAGCAACTCAAGGGAAAAGTTGGCAGACCCCTCACAGAGCCCTGATATGCAGAGAATGATAAAAGCTTGATATTATGGGGAGAAATTGAGCCTTATTGCATCATGCAGTATAAATATTTTATATCGATTTCCTATAAGGAGCAAATGTCCCCACATTCTGAACCATCTTCAGGAAGACAAGTAGGTGTTGTATAGGATTTTCAAGTACGTTTAACAGTCACTATGCTAAGTTCCCTCAGCCTTTGCATCAACCATCCCACTTAGCAACCTCTTGGCATCTCCTGGTCATTAGTGCAATTCTTAGCCCATTGCACAGTTGGGCTAGTCTCCCACGGGAATGGTAGAACGTAATTGCCTCCCTAGTTGGTACTTGATTGTCTACTACATCACAGATAGTTTTCTGAATTGTTACTCTTCTGGGTACTTCTCAGATTGTTGTGTACTGTGCCCATCTCCATATGTTTCGGATCTTACAGATTTCAATCCCTTATGATTTACAGTGAACAGCTTATCCCATCCTTGGTGCTGATGTTATTTTGCTGGTGGCAGGTCCATCAAAATGTACTTCAAGACATACCTTTGCATTTGCCACTCACTATTGATGAGTTCACAATGGATGCTTCCCAGGGCTAGGGAGCTCATTGCCACTGTCTCATGATGAACAGCTCTTGGCACCCCCCAGAAAGGAACATGCACATACATTGTTTAGAGACTCTGTGTGGAGAACTTCTGCATAATTCTTTTCATTCCTCAAGACAAGGCTGTTTCCAATATAGCTACCAATTTTTTATGTCAGCAAACAAGAAGACACAGCTCCCAAGGTTATATGTTTCTTGGCACCAATCCCAAAGATTAATTAGTTTGATCAAGACATCTTCCTGGTTGCCATCCACTTTTACACTTTCTGTAACAGCTCAGTTACAGACACCACTGAGCAGAGCAAGCAAGGTGGCTAAAGAATGGTCCCTGAATGCTTCGGGTATCCTTTTGTTGGCCTTATAGTATCAGTCCCAAGTGCATACTGTTCTTCAGGAGGGAAGTCAGAATCCCCTGATCCTTATTTATTTATTAATTTATAGCATTTTATTCTGCTCCTTAGCTGAAAAAGGCTCCCAGAGCATCTTACTAATATAAATAACACAGCATTGCCCCCAAGCTTACAATCTAAGACTTGACATAAAAGAAAAAGAGATTGGGAGGAATAAAGGAGGAAAGGGAGCAAACAGGTATTAGTTCTTAGGAGATGCATTCATGAAGAAGTGAAGGGAGCCCTTGTCGAACCTTTCCTCCTATTTTCCCAGATCTCAAAAGTGCTGCATAAGATATCCAGTGCAATTGGATCATGATAGTCCTCTTGTTTTGTAATTGGTAGCATTTTTCAGTGGACATCTGTGCAGTTACCCAAACCTTCATCCTATCCTTCATTATACGCCGGGAGGGTAAGCAAGGCATTCGGATCTCTTCTAAAGAGGAAGAGAAATGAGCATAAGCCCTCTTCTGATACTCTTAAAATATCTATAGAGTTGGCTCTGCAAAGTTACAGAATCTGTCTTAGATTCGTAGGTGACTATTTGAACACTGATTACAAGCAAGCAAGTTTTTACTTGTGGGTAAAGTTAGAATCCTCTCTGTCCTTAAAAACGATGACTTGAGGATTCAGAGTGATTGGGAGTATTTGGGGGAACATGACTGATAACACATTCTTCTGATGTTAGTTTTTTATTTATACAGGGTGCAGTACTAGCAGCAGTATCAAGCCACAAATTCAATTCTTTCTATGGTGATCCCCCTGAAGAACTGCCAGACTTCTCTGAAGACCCTACCTCCTCAGGTATTTCCATTGAAAATAGCATTAATCTATCACACACAGTGTTACATTAATACTGACTTTAGGTCAGACATTGCTAATTATGAAGAGTACCCAGCGAAGTACTTCCACTGGCTCAATGATTGCTGCTTGCACAACATAGCTTTCCCTTCTTCTCTCTCCCCCCATGCCCTCCCCAGATTTGCTCCCAGAGGGTTGGGGGAACCACCAGAACAGAGTTAGGGGAGCACAGAGAGAGGAGAGGGAGAGGAAGTTTTGCTGCGCAGCCAAAAGTCCTTGCATTGGTGCATCTATCGCCCTGTGCTTTTAGTTGGACATTTTCAGCTTCATTCAGTTCTTTTAATTATTTCATTGTTTTTCAAGAGTAATGTGAATCAGTGTTATAGTTTTATTATTTATTAAAAGCCTTGTATTACCATATACCTGTTTTAGATATTAAAGTAAATTAGTGTTGGAAATGAGCTTGTCCATTTACATGTGATTGCTCAGCACTTCCTGAGGGTGCATTTTTACCTTTAAATATAAAAACGTGACCAACTACATAAACATAATAAATATTTTATAACCATGTATTGTTTTTTATTTATTAAACAAGTGATATGCATATATCACTGAATGCAGAACTCTAAATTTGAGATTCCTGTATGGAACTCCAGAGACAGGATTTCTTTAGTCAAGTCAGGTGCCATTGAGATATATATGAAGAATGAGTGAAACAATAAGCAGGTCATTCCAATAGGCCTGGCCAGCGAAGAAATCTATTTAGAAGAACCATCCTGAGAGATACTCTGTCTTAATTATACTTCCCAAGTACACAACCCCCCCTTTATGCACACCCACCTGTACCTCACTAAGCCCTTCTCATGACATCACCAAACCCTTCCTTGTACATTTCTATCTATGGGACCCAAAAACATACTTAAAGGGTAGGTTTTTGCCTTGAGAAAGAACCAATTTGTAACTACAACAACCTGCACACTTCTCTGTGTTGCTCTCAAAGAATACCTTTAGTGCAGTGCTTATACCAGATCCAGATGCTTGGTAAGGGCCTGTCTGCATGGTGCCCCAGATGGACTTTTAAAGAGCTGAATTACTCCAGGCATAGGATTTTTGACCATGAGCCCAGGCCCCGGTCTCATCCCACACTTGCAAGTACACAGCTGCAGGAGCTTCTGTAGCCAGAGGCAGGATAGGTAAATGTTGCAATTGATCACTATCTTCTTATTTATTATTTATTTATTGTTTGTTTGTTTGTTTGATTGATTGATTTATATCCCGCCCTTCCTCCCAGCAGAGGACTTATGAGAGTCACATAACAAAGTGTTATACTCTATCACTTTATTTTCTCCTTATCACGTAGGAATTCTTGTTTCTTTAGACTAGGAGTTTGAATGTGTGAGAAGATCAGTTTAAATGTACCCGTGATTCTATGTATATGCAGCACCACCATAGTCAATGTATTGTTAAAATTTTTTGTTCCCTTGTGGAATAGTTCTGTGTAAGAGCACATTTTGGGATATAGTATAACTTAGGCACACTCTCAGAGCAGCACGTGGCTGACTCCAGCAAAAGATTCCCCCTCTCAAAGAAACGTGGATACACACAGGGATTCCAACATATGTGTGTAACAAATCCACTCAGCATTCTAGCTGTCACAACATAAAGAAACATTCCTGTTTATCTCATGAGTCCCCTTTGTCAGAGACTTAAGGGAGAGGTAGGCTCATATTTGTATTGAAGTTTGGAGAATGTTGGAAACAGCATAAGAGATTTCTACTGTTCTTTATCTCTATACCTCAGCACAAGCAGGGAGATAAGAAAGTAGGAAGCAGCCTTAATCTGTGTTAGACCATTGGTACGTCTGGCTCAGTATTCTCTTGGTTCAAGGTTTTAACGTTATGCATTATTTTTTGAAGAGATGTCTGTTAAAGCTTCAGCAAGGCTTACTTTCTACTGGTTCCTCAATCTTGATAGAAGCAGTAGACCACTTGCATGACTGCAGTGTCATCTTTCCTGTTCTAAAACTAGCATGGTTCCTCTTATTTTCTGTACATCAGCATGATTTCTCTTCCTCATTTAAAGATATCAACATATATTAAAATATAGGTCCTTGCTTTTTCTATAGTTAACTTTGCCTCCGCATGCAACTGTGGGTCATTCATTTATTTATTATTATTTATTTGATTTATATCCCACCCTTCCTCCCAGCGCGAGCCTACGGCTCATGAATATATTGGATGGAATTATTGTGAAACTGGAAAAGCCTCCTTGTCACACTGGGTTTATAGGAATGTGTTGATACTGTTTATTTTATTTGTACTAAGCTATATTGTTATGTGTAATGCCATCCTTCTGTTTTATTTTGCATTGTTCAGGAATGCTGAGAGTTGTAGTCTAAATAAATACTTTGGATTTCATTGATTGATTGATTGATTGATAGCTAGCTCCATCAGATACACATTATTTAATACATTGGTTGTATTAGTAAAAAAGAATGTACGAAATGTTTTGTGTTATCACTTGATAGACTAAATTATCAAAATTAATTTTACATTCTGTGATTATATTCCAGAACTGCTTAAGAATTTCAGTAAGAGTTTAGGTTGCCATTCTGTTTGTTAGATTAACAGAATTCCATAGAGAAATATGTTTTGGATTGAAAAGACATTGGTTTTGTAAGGTGCTGAGGAAGAAACGTGCAAGTTGCATTGTTGTTATGTGCCTTCAAGTCGATTACAACTTATGGCAACTCAATGAATCAGCGACCTCCAATAGCATCTGTCATGAACCACCCTGTTCAGATCTTGTAAGTTCAGGTCTGTGGCTTCCTTTATGGAATCAATCCATCTCTTGTTTGGCCTTCCTCTTTTTCTACTCCCTTCTTTTTTCCCCAGCATGATTGTCTTTTCTAGTGAATCATGTCTTCTCATTACATGTTCAAGGTATGATAACCTCATTTTCACCATTTTAGCTTCTAGTGATAGTTCTGGTTTCATTTGTTCTAACGCTCACTTATTTGTCTTTTTCTCAGTCCACGGTATGTACAAAGCTCTCCTCCAACACCATATTTTAAAAGAGTTGATTTCTCTCTTATCCGCTTTTTTCACTGTCCCAACTTCCACATCCATACATAGAGATTGGGAATTCTATGGTCTGAATGATCCTGACTTTAGTGTTCAGTGATACATCTTTGCATTTGAGAAATTTTTCTAGTTCTCTCATAGCTGCCCTCCCCAGTCCTACCCTTCTTCTGATTTCTTGACTGTTGTCTCCATTTTGGTCAATGACTGTGCCAAGGTATTGATAATCCTTGACAAGGTCAGTGTCCTCACTGTCAACTTTAAAGTTACATGAATCTTCTGTTGCCATCACTTTACTCTTCTTGACATTCAGCTGTAGTCCTGCTTTTGTGCTTTCCTCTTTAACTTTCTTCAGCATTTATTTCAAATCATGACTGGTTTCTGCTAGTAGTATGGTATTGTCTGCATATATTAAATTATTGATATTTCTCCCTCCAATTTTCACACCTCCTTCATCTTGGTCCAGTCCCGCTTTCCGTATATTATATGCTCTGTGTATAGATTAAACAAATAGGATGATAAAGTACACCCCATCGCACACCCTTTCTGATGGGGAACCAATCAGTTTCTCCATGTTCTGTCCTTACAGTAGCCTCTTGTTGTGGTATAGTTTGTGCAGCAGGACAATCAGATATGGTGGCACCCTCATTTCTTTTAAAGCATTCCATAGTTTTTCATGATCTACACAGTCAAAGGCTTTGCTGTAATCAATAAAACACAGGGTGATTTCCTTCTGAAATTCTGTGGTCCATTCCATTATCCAACATATGTTTGCGATAGGATCTCTGGTACCTCTGCCCTTTCTAAATCCAGCTTGGACGTCTGGCATTTCTCGCTCCATATATGGTGAGAGCCTTTGTTGTAGAATATTGAGCATTACTTGACTTACATGGGATATAAAGGCAATAGTTCAATAGTTACTGCATTCCCTGGGATCCCCTTTCTTTGTAATTGGGATGTATATTGAACACTTCCAGTCTGTGGGCCATTGTTTTGTTTTATATATTTGTTAACAATTTTTTGTCAGAATTTAGACAGATTCAGTCTCAGTAGTTTGTAGCAACTCTATTGGTATGCCATCTGTTCCTGGTGATTTGTTTCTTCCAAGTAATGTAAGAGCAGCTTTCACCTCACATTCTAAAATTTCTGGTTCTTCATCATATAGTTCCTCCATGAATGAATCTGTCATCCTTGTATCTCTTTTATAGAGTTCTTCACTGTATTGCTTCTATCTTCCTTTTATTTTATCTCTGTCAGTCAGTGTGTTCCCCTGTTGATTATTCAACATCCCTACTCTTGGTTTAAATTTCCCTTTAATTTCTCTTATCTTTTAGAATAAGGCTGTTCTACATTTTTGTTGTCCTTTTCCATTTCTATACAATAACTATTGTAATAGTTCTATTTGTCCCTACGTACTAGTCGCTGTATTGTTGCTATTAGGGTTCTGCCTGTGTTTCTATGACCTTTTGCTTTTGCTTTCCTTCTTTCTTTAACCATTTGAAGAGTTTCATCAGTCATCCACTGAGGCCTTTCTCACTAACTAGAAGTATTGTCTTTTTCCATTCTTCCCTGATAATATCTCTGACTTCACTTCATAGTTCTTCTGGTTCTCAGTCACTTAAGTTTAAAGCCTCAAATCTGTTCCTTATTTGATCTTTATATTCTTCTGGGATGTTATTTAAATTGTATTCTGGCATTATGATTGCTTTGTTCTTCTTTAGCTTTACTCTGATTTTCAATAATATGGAATACTCTTCCTAATGAGATACGCCTGGCGCCAACATTATTATCTTTCCGGCGTCAGGTAAAAACCTTCCTCCCAGGCTTTTTAGCATTTTAGCTTTTAGCATTTTTAGCATTTAGCATTCTAACATTCCTGCATTTTACTATTTAATGTGTATTCAACATGTGTTTAATTTTTGTCTTAACTTTTGTATAATTAATTTATTTTAATTGATGATATCTGGTTTTTAATTGTATGTTACTGGTTTTGTTTGTTGTGAACCGCCCAGAGAGCTTCGGCTATGGGCGGTATATAAATTTAATAAATATAAATATAAATATTACCAGCTCATTATCTGTACCGCATTCTGCTCCCGGTCTTGTTTTCACAGAAAGTATGGAACTTCTCCATCTTCTGCTACCAATTATATAATCAATTTGATTCTTATATTGATCATTTGGTGATGTCCACATGTACAGTTGTCTTTTTGGTTGTTCAAAAAATGTGTGTTTGAGAAAGGAATTATTGGCTTCACAGAATTCAATAATTCTTTCTCCTGCTTCATTTCTATCTCCTAAGCCCCATTTTCCCACAATTCCTAGTTCTTCTCTGTTCCCTACTTTGCATTCCAGTCCCCCATGATTATCAGCACATCTTGTTTTGGTATGTGATCAATTTTTTCCTATACTTCTGCATAAAATCTCTCTAATTCCTCTTCTTCTGTGTTGGCACGTAGACTTGGATGATGGTTATGTTAATAGGTTTCCCATTTAATCTCTTTACATTACATTACAGCTCCCAATTGCTTTTGCTACATCACTTCTCATTATTAAAGCAACCCCATTTCTTCTTAATTTCTCATTTCCTGCATAAAATATTTCGTAGTTGCCTGTTTGAAAATGTCCCATTCCTGTCCATTTTAATCCACTCATAAGAACATAAGAACATAAGAAGAGCCTGCTGGATCAGGCCAGTGGCCCATCTAGTCCAGCATCCTGTTCTCACAGTGGCCTACCAGGTGCCTGGGGGAAGCCCGCAAGCAGGACCCGAGTGCAAGAACACTCTCCCCTCCTGAGGCTTCCGGCAACTGGTTTTCAGAAGCATGCTGCCTCTGACTAGGGTGGCAGAGCACAGCCATCATGGCTAGTAGCCATTGATAGCCCTGTCCTCCATGAATTTGTCTAATCTTCTTTTAAAGCCATCCAAGCTGGTGGCCATTACTGCATCTTGTGGGAGCAAATTCCATAGTTTAACTATGCGCTGAGTAAAGAAGTACTTCCTTTTGTCTGTCCTGAATCTTCCAACATTCAGCTTCTTTGAATGTCCACGAGTTCTAGTATTATGAGAGAGGGAGAAGAACTTTTCTCTATCCACTTTCTCAATGCCATGCATAATTTTATACACTTCTATCATGTCTCCTCTGACCCGCCTTTTCTCTAAACTAAAAAGCCCCAAATGCTGCAACCTTTCCTTGTAAGGGAGTCGCTCCATCCCCTTGATCATTCTGGTTGCCCTCTTCTGAACCTTTTCCAACTCTATAATATCCTTTTTGAGATGAGGCGACCAGAACTGTACACAGTATTCCAAATGCGGCCGCACCATAGATTTATACAACGGCATTATGATATCGGCTGTTTTATTCTCAATACCTTTCCTAATTATTGCTAGCATGGAATTTGCCTTTTTCACAGCTGCCGCACACTGGGTCGACATTTTCATCGTGCTGTCCACTACAACCCCGAGGTCTCTCTCCTGGTCGGTCACCGCCAGTTCAGACCCCATGAGCGTATATGTGAAATTCAGATTTTTTGCTCCAATATGCATAATTTTACACTTGTTTATATTGAATTGCATTTGCCATTTTTCCGCCCATTCACTCAGTTTGGAGAGGTCTTTTTGGAGCTCTTCGCAATCCCTTTTTGTTTTAACAACCCTGAACAATTTAGTGTTGTCAGCAAACTTGGCCACTTCACTGCTCACTCCTAGTTCTAGGTCATTAATGAACAAGTTGAAAAGTACAGGTCCCAATACCGATCCTTGAGGGACTCCACTTTCTACAGCCCTCCATTGGGAGAACTGTCCGCTTATTCCTACTCTCTGCTTTCTGCTTCTTAACCAATTCCTTATCCACAAGAGGACCTCTCCTCTTATTCCATGACTGCTAAGCTTCCTCAGAAGCCTTTGGTGAGGTACCTTGTCAAACGCTTTTTGAAAGTCTAAGTACACTATGTCCACTGGATCACCTCTATCTATATGCTTGTTGACACTCTCAAAGAATTCTAATAGGTTACTGAGACAGGACTTTCCCTTGCAGAAGCCATGCTGGCTCTGCTTCAGCAAGGCTTGTTCTTCTATGTGCTTGGTTAATCTAGCTTTAATAATACTTTCTACCAGTTTTCCAGGGACAGAAGTTAAGCTAACTGGCCTGTAATTTCCGGGATCCCCTCTGGATCCCTTTTTGAAGATTGGTGTTACATTTGCCACTTTCCAGTCCTCAGGCACGGAGGAGGACCCGAGGGACAAGTTACATATTTTAGTTAGCAGATCAGCAATTTCACCTTTGAGTTCTTTGAGAACTCTCGGGTGGATGCCATCCGGGCCCGGTGATTTGTCAGTTTTTATATTGTCCATTAAGCTTAGAACTTCCTCTCTCGTTACCACTATTTGTCTCAGTTCCTCAGAATCCCTTCCTGCAAATGTTAGTTCAGGTTCAGGGATCTGCCCTATATCTTCCACTGTGAAGACAGATGCAAAGAATTCATTTAGCTTCTCTGCAATCTCCTTATCGTTCTTTAGTACACCTTTGACTCCCTTATCATCCAAGGGTCCAATTGTCTCCCTAGATGGTCTCCTGCTTTGAATGTATTTATAGAATTTTTTGTTGTTGGTTTTTATGTTCTTAGCAATGTGCTCCTCAAATTCTTTTTTAGCATCCCTTATTGTCTTCTTGCATTTCTTTTGCCAGAGTTTGTGTTCTTTTTTATTTTCTTCATTCGGACAAGACTTCCATTTTCTGAAGGAAGACTTTTTGCCTCTAAGAGCTTCCTTGACTTTGGTCGTTAACCATGCTGGCATCTTCTTGGCCCTGGCGGTACCTTTTCTGATCTGCGGTATGCACTCCAGTTGAGCTTCTAATATAGTGTTTTTAAACAACTTCCAAGCATTTTCGAGTGATGTGACCCTCTGGACTTTGTTTTTCAGCTTTCTTTTTACCAATCCCCTCATTTTTGTGAAGTTTCCTCTTTTGAAGTCAAATGTGACCGTGTTGGATTTTTTTGGCAATTGGCCAGTTACATGTATGTTTAATTTAATAGCACTGTGGTCACTGCTCCCAATCGGTTCAACAACACTCACACCAAGTATTGTAATGCTGATATGTTCCATTTCTTGCTTGACAATTTATAACTTTCCCTGGTTCATGCTTCTCACATTGCATGTTCCTATTGTGTGCGTCGTACAACTCCGGACTCTCGTTTTGCATCTGTGCACATCAGCCTCTGGGCTTCCTTTCGGCTTTGACCCAGCTGCGTCATTAGTCACAGCACTACTTGTACTTGTCCTTTGTTCTTCCCCAGTGGCTCGTTGAGTGCCTTCTGATCCGGGGGTCTCATCTTCTAGCACTATCTCATGTTGCATTTTGGGTATTCTGTTCATAAGGTTTTCTTGGTAAGATGTATTCAGAGGTGCTTACCGTTGCCTTCCTCTGAGTTTGGATGCATCTTAGTCTGGTGTCTAAGTTTTGACCATTCTACCTTGGGTGTCCCTGCTAGGAGTCTAGCCTCTTGGTCTAGACTTGTGACGGCATTGCTCTCAGCTTCTTCAACACTGTGCATCCTAAAGGGGGCATAATGTAAGAAAAAGTGCAATACTCACACCAATCCTGAGATAGGGCATCCTGTGAGGCAACTTTGAGTTATTTATTCAGGGACAGTGCCACCACCACTTTCTCTTTTAACCCACCTCCATCTGGGTGGGAAAGAGGTCCAAATTTGAGGTATTTCTGGTAATTTGGGTGCGGGGGGAGTAACTTTTCGAATCTCCTACTTTGCTTACAGCCAGCCAGAGTCCAATTTGCACTTGATTTTATTTGTATGTACAGCTCACCCTTCTCCAAATTTTGCCAAGGTGGGCTCCAAAACTATAACAACTAAACCAAGTGCAGTGTACAATTAAAATCATAAAATAAAAAATGCAAAACCCAACCAATACCCTACTGTTTACAAAAATCAATGTTGCCCTCAGGCACACAGTCCATGGAATGGGAAGAAGGGGGATAAGTTCGAAGTATGTAGCCCAGCTCCCATGGCTTGACAGAAACTTAAGCAACTCCAGAGTTCATATTAAAAGAACAGATTTATTTAAGCCAGTATAAAAAGAAGAAAGAAAACAGGGGAGCTGAGTTTGGCTACAAGAAGAAATGTCTCAGGCTACTTGACTGTATTCTTTTTCCAACAAACTAAAATATTAACAGTACTCTCATCAGTCAGAGGTCTGAGTCTTGTTTTGTTTTTTTGATATAAGGAATTGACTTTGTCTCTGATCTGAACAGGGTGGTTCACAACAGATGCTATTGGAGGTCACTGATTCATAGGGTTGCCATAAGTTGTAATTGACTTGAAGGCACATAACATCTGAAAATTTGACTGCCTTAATTTGCCACTAGGTGGCAGACAAAATGAACTTTCTTGGATTGTTTACTTAATAGGCACCTGCTATGTTAATGGTATATTTTATTGGATAAAATTATACAATATTAAGTCTTTAAAGCAGTGGTGGGAATCTAGTCTGCAGACCTAATTAGGGCCTCACCAAGCCATTGTGAGTGAACAGCACTCAGTTTCCTGTACCTGACATCTTCATATATGATGCCAGGCATGGGGAAAGTTCAGGTTGTGGCTAAAGGAAAAACAATCAGAACCTAGTTCATCCATTGGAGGCAAAATAAGTCACTTTTTAAATTTTATGCCTTTTTCTGTCACCCTGCACAGAGACAGGAAAAGGTGACAAATCCAAAAAGTGTCAGACTTTGGCTTTAAAGAAAGAATCAGGAGCACACTTTGAATGAGGTGCCTGCTCCTGGTTCTTCCTTTGCATCCCTGGCTTGAATTTAAGCCAAGGATGGAATCTTCTTTTGCAGCCCCAGCTTGAAGTTTGAATGACATGAAGTCATATGATGTCGGGTGATTGACAGGTGGGCAGCTTCACCTACCCGTCAAAGTGGTCTATGGAGGATTGGCCACTCTTTCATTCTTTTTATATATATTAGACCTTTCATTCTTAAATTTGGCATTCTTCAGTGTTCTTGTGATGTGAATGAAAATGAACAGGTCAATGAAACAATGACATTGTGACTGATATTGTTATGACAAATCCAGACAAGAACTTTGACCCCATATCTACTCAGGGAACAATTACGGGATGTAATGCCAGCCAAAATGTTGTAGTTCATTCACCTGTTCATGTTCCAATATGATGGTTTTTGTAAACCACTGTAAGATTTTATTATAATCAGGTGGTATATAAATTTTGTTATATAAATAAATACATTCAGAACAGGAAGAACAGGTTAAACACCAAAACTAGACACAAATTTGAATCAGAAATGGCAATATCCAGAAACGAATTAGAGAACATTTTGTCATACCAAGACACTTAAACTGGCCATCCTCAAATAAAGAAACTTCAAAGTGAAACTCCAGCATGAAAATGCTATTACATGTTATCAGGAAATTAAATTTGATCATGTCTGATTTAAACCATAATCTTGATTCATCACACTACATGTTAAAACAGAATGTTTGTATTATTAACAACACAGCTTTGTTAATTGTCACTGTAAACTATTTTACTTTTATGTTGTTCTTTTGCATTTTGCTTCCCTCTTTGCCTGGACTGACGCTAGCAGCAACAGCTCCCTGAATGCACAGTACATTGGCATGTGTCTGAGTGAGAGTTAGTTAGAAAGCAAAGTTTGAGAGGTGGGAGGGAAAGGAAAAAGAGAGAAGGGGGGAACGTGGATGATGGGTGGATGGTGTACTGTTTAAAAGCAAAGGAAGGAAGAGGAGGAGGGATGTACTGATGGAGAGGAAAAGGAGAAGTGCCTGGGGCTGCTGCTATGTGTTCTGGCTCCTGCAGAAGCCTCCAGATCAGCAAATTCTGCCTTAAATGTGGAGGCTGAATCACGATACATCCAGGACCAATGTCTTTGTTTAGTGTGTGGAATGCTGAACTATGGAAAGCTCTGCCACAAGAAATTTGCTGTGACAAAGAATTTAGCTATTTCCAGAGACAAATTAGATAACAATAAAAAATTATATCAGTAATTCCCAGCTGATTTTGCAATGCTCCACCTTCATCTGCCCCCATTTTTTTAGTTGATGTGTCCCTGCACAATATTTTGTGACTGGTGGGTCTCAGTAATCTTCAGTATTCTCAAATGGGCCTTGGGATAAAAGTCTGAGAGCACCACTTCATGGCCCCTTAAAGACTAATAAATTTATTTTGTTGGTTTTACTGCAACGAACTATTCCTCTGGAAATTGTTAACAATTAAATGTAATGTGTCCAGGTATTTTCTGTGTTCTATAAAAACCTTCCCTTTAGAAATCATTGTGAAATCTTTCCATTTTGAAATGATTTTAACATACCTTCATAACTGCAATTGTTCATGTTAACAGGAGGATTTGAGACTTTTTTTCATATAGTTTTATGTTGCCCAATACTTGCAATATGAAATAGAAGTTCTTCTGCATTCAAAAATTAGACTATGTTGTGGAATTTTCAAGCTTGCTCTAATTTTAGATGGTTCAGATAAACATTTCTTTTGTGATAGCAATAAAAATGTGTTGAATTACAAATAGAGAAAACATGCCATGAAACACTGTCACAGTTAAATACCACAAATTATGACAGTATTTTCTGAAAATTATTGGATATTATTTTTTCTCCTCTCTTTATCTGTTCAGTTTTGTCAGCTTACTAATTGCTATAGTTTCCCATCATTTCATCTGCCACTTTATTACAAGGGAAGGAGGAATTTCCAGTCCAAACTACTTTCACTGCTACCAAAAAAATTATAAAATCTAGCCAGGACACAGTCTCACAGTTGTTCTAGAAGTATCCCACTGCAGCTTTCCATCATCCAGAGTCTCTGTGCCTACAGATATTTATTTCTACCTCTCTTTAAGGCAGTGGTAAGAAACTGAATTCAACTGGCAGGCCAAACTGTTATCTCCTCCACCTTTCATGGGCTATGTTTGACAGGTGGGCAGGTCCATCCAGCTGTCAGTCACCTTGCATCACAATGATGTCAGGTGTGCAGAGGCATATGCCACAAAGTGCTGGGCATAGGGCCTCACAAGCCTTGTTGAGCCTTGCGGAGCTTTGTGCCCTTGGCGCAACTGCATCTTTAACTGCTGCACACCTGACATCATCTATTATGTCATATAGGATATTAGGTGTAAGGCAGGTGAATGTGGCTTGACCGAAATGGCCAGATGCCACTTGGCACAAGCCAAATGAGGAGGCCTGGCAGGTAATTAAGCCCATGGGGTGGAAGTTCCCCACCACTGCTTTAAGACATATTTCAACATGCACGTCTTTGTTCTGGTGCTTTTTCCTGGCTTTGTATAACATGTTTCCTCCTCCAGCATTTTGTGGTTTCCTCCCTTATAAGTCTGTAAGCAGAGCTAAGTGATTTTGATTTTGCTTCTCATGTACTTGTTTTAACTGACAAATATTATACAGGGTTGAGAAATACTAATTTTAAAACATTTATAGGGAGATAATCTGGTGCTGTCACTTGCTGATAGAAGAAATCCATCAGTGGAACAGGGCGTGAAGGGCATTTTCAGATCCCGATCTTCCCCTCCCCGCAGCCCTCCTTGCCCCCTGAGACCCTCCAGAGTAGATGGTGGGGGTGCAGGGTACTGCACGAGGGAGAATTACTGAAAATTGATTCTCTACCTTGTTCAAGTGACAGATTCCTTCCATCAGTGGACAGACAACATTAGATACTACCCATTGACATTAGGGTCATATTATGCAATATATATGCACAGCTTGAACTTCCTTTTGGATGCCTTCTGTAGTAAAACTTTACCCCTGTGGTAACCTCATTTAGGAACATTTTCAAGCTTGGTTACAGTTTTGGAAGGTACCCTGCTCCCTCTCTCCATTCATCCACATCAAGGACAGGGCTCCCACTTTCCTGCTCAGTTCTCTTTCAACAACCGCACTAGATGTCTCATAGGGAACTGCTCTCTGCTAGAATCTTACTTACTACACATAATGGGATTCTGGTTTCAAATACATGCTGGTCTCTGTTCTCGGAAAACATTCCTGGTTGTGATCAATAGTCCTTATCTGTGATGCCAAGGCCCACCAGATGATCTCGCATTCAATGGGAAAGGGATATTCTCCAAGATAATTGATATCCTCCACCATAAGCTAGCACATGGGGTTGTAGTCCAGCAGTCTGCAGCACATTATGTGCTTCACTGGTTTGAGGGTCCCTTCGGAGTTCATTGTCACCAAATAATCTTACTTAGCTGTGAAACTGGGGCAGTTCTCAATAAAAGCAAGGTCTCAGGTTCATCCAATCAGCATTTTTAACTGCTTAGCTGTCATCTGCCTAGCTCTGCCCCACATTTTGGGACCTGAGAAACTTGGAAACCTATGAGTCCTTGACCATCACCTAGATTGGTTTCACAATAGAATCAACATCATTGGCAGACTGTATCGCACGACAGTTGTCCTCCTGTGGAGATGGAGATTTCAGCACTCCTCCACAAAGGGGCACTGGAGCTGGTTCTCATCAGGACTGATTTACCACTACACAGTCCTGAATAGAGGCAGTGACCACTGGCCCATATTGGACCTGTGGTCCCAGAATTCCTTTATCAGAGCAACGTTCAGGATGGTGAGCTTTTCGAGCATTCTTCCTCAACTCCAGTGTGGGGACTGGCACACCTTCATTGATCTGAATGACTTCTATGTCAGCATCCAAGCTTCAGCTTCACCAGTTCCTCTAGTTCATCACCCTAGGCTTGTTTGGTTTGGTCCTAGACAGCTGCTACCAGTTTCCGGTTCTGCTGTTTGGATTTGGCCACAGCTTCAAGGGTCTTTATGAAATGTATGCCAATCTCCATCTGAAGGTCATCCATTTTTTTTTCTTTACTTCAGCTGGCTCTTGTTGGCACCAGCTCAAGATCAGTTCCTTAATTAGCTGGCCACCATACTTTGCCTAGAGAATGTGGGTCTCTGCATCAATGCAGAGAAGTCCTGTCTGCAGCCTTCGCAGTGTCTCCAACTCATTGGTACTGCTTTAGATTCAGTCTGAAGCAGTGGGTTCCTGTCAGAGGACAGAGCAGATGCTATCATTCAGTTGGCCACCAAGGTGTCTCAACCCAGTGCTGTGATTGCATATGCTGTTCATGGTCTCCTAGACCACAAGGCGGCTACCACAGCAGTCACCCCATATGCCTACTTGCACATGAGGCCACTGCAAACCTGGCTTCTCATGTTATGGTCCATATTGAGATTGATCATAGATGTTGTTGCACCCGCCTGCCTTGGCACCCCACAACAGGTTGTGGTGAACCTTTCATCTCATCTTGTTATGGGGCTGTTGATTTGCACCTTAGATGCCAGCACTATAGATTTCTTTAGGAGGCATTCACTGCAGCTTGGGGAAAAAATCACAGCATCAATACTTTTGGAATCCTGCGAAAAAGCATATGTGCATCAATACTCTACAGGGGTGGTGAACCTTTGGCACTCCAGATGTTGCTGAACTACAATTCCCATCATCCCCAGCAAGCATGGCCCATGGGCAGGGATGATGGTGGTTGTGGTTTAGCAACATCTGGAGTGCCAAAGGTTCCCCACCCCTGCTCTAGAGCTATTAGTGGCTATCAACGCACTATGTACATTCCTTCCATTGGTCTTCATCAGGGTGGTTTAGGTGGTGATGGGCAATGCTGCCACCATGTACTACATCAGCAAGCAGGGAAGCACAAAATTGTTTGCCCTGTTCCAGCTGTTGTTGTATCAGTAGGACTGGTACATATGGCACTCTGTCACCCTAGTAATGATCAACCTAGCTGGGAACAAGAATTTTATTGTTCACTGACTCAGCAGAGCAGAGGAGTGTTCTAGCAAGTGATACCTTGCACTTTGGACAACCAGTATGATCTTCCAGCATTGAGGGAAGCTGGTAATAGAATAATAGAATAGTAGAGTTGGAAGGGGCCTATAAGGCCATCGAGTCCAACCCCCTGCTCAGTGCAAGAATCCAAGTTAAAGCATACGCAACAGGTGAGTGTCCAGCTTCCTCTTGAATGCCTCCAGAGTTGGAGAGCCCACCATCTCCTTAGGTCATTGGTCCCATTGTTGCACTGCTGTAACAGTCAGGAAGTTTTTTCCTGATGTTCAGCTGAAATCTGATTTCCTGTAACTTGAGCCTTTATTTTGTGTCCTGCACTATGGGATGATCAAGAAGAAATCCTGGCCCTCCTCTGTATGACAACCTTTCCAGTACTTGAAGAATGCTATCATATCTCCTCAGTGTTCTCTTCTCTAAACATGCCCAGTTCTTTCAGTCTCTCCTCATAGGGCTTTGTTTTCAGTCCCCTGATTATCCTTGTTGCCCACCTCTAAACCGTTCCAGTTTGTCTGCATCCTTCTTAAAGTGCAGTGTCCAGAACTTGGCGCAGTACTCAAGATGAGACCTAATCACTGCTGAATAGAAGGGAACTAGTACTTCATGCGATTTGGAAGCTATACTTCTGTTAATGCAGCTTAAAAACTATTTGCCTTTTTTCCAGCCACATCACACAGTTGGGTCATGTTTAGCTTGTAATCAGCAACAATTCCAAGATCCTTCTTGCATGTGGTATTGCTGATGCAAGTATCCCCCAGCTTATAACTGTGCATTTGACCCTTTTTCCTAGGTGTAGAACTTTAATCCCTGTTAAATTTCATTCTGTTGTTTTCAGCTCAATGCTCCGGCCTTTCAAGATCACTTTGAATTTTGTTTCTGTCCTCCAGGCTATTAGCCATCCCTCCCAATTTTGTATCATCTGCAAATTTGATAAGTATTTCCTGAACCTTCTCATTAATAAAAGTGTTGAAGAGCACTGGGCCTAGGACCGAGCTCTGCGGTATGCTGTTTGTTACCACCCCCAGTTTGAGAGGGAACTATTGATAAGCACTCTTTGAGTATGATTCTGTAGGCAACTGTGGATCCACCTGATAGTTGTTCTATCCAGCCCACGTTTAGCTAGCTTGCAAATCACACTATCATGGGACACTTTGACAAAGCTTTGCAAAGTTAAAATATATTATGTCCACAGCATTCCCACAGTGTTCCAGGGAGGTTACCCGATCTAAAAATGAGATAAGATTAGTCTGGCAGGATTTGTTCTTGTCAAATCCATGTTGGCTTCTAGTAATCGCTGCATTTTCAAGGTGCTTACATATTGATGCTTTATAATCTGTCCCAGCATTTTACCAGGGATTGATGTCAGGCTGACTGGTCTGTAGTTCCCAGTTTCTTCCTTTTGGCCTTTTTGAATATAGGGGCCACATTAGCCCTCCTCCAGTCATCCGGCACTTCACCCATCATGATTTTGCAAAGATAATAGACAGTGGCTCTTGAGGGTTTTTCAGCCAGTTCTTCCAAATACTCTAGGATGCAGTTCATTGGGCCCTAGAGATTTTAACTTGTTCAAAGTACTTAGATATTCCTTCACCATTTGTCTATTCCTCTCAAGCTCCAATCTTGCCCCTTCAACTTGTATTTCACATTTGCCAGGAGGGTCATAGACCTTCTTTTGGGAGAAAACTGGGCCAAAGTTAGAAATGAGCGCTTCTGCCTTTTCTTCAGCATCTGTTTAAATTTTGCCATCCTCACTGAGTAACTAAACCACCATTTCTTTTATCTGTCTTTTATTGTGCATATACCTGAAGAAAGCTTTTTTGTTGCTTTTAGCATCCCTAGCTAACCTCAGCTCATTCTCAGCTTTAGCCTTCCTGATGCCATCCCTACAATTCTGTGCTACCTGTCCGTACTCTTCCTTTGTGGCCTGGCCTTCCTTCTACTTCCTATACATGTCCTTTTTTGTTTTCAGGTCATCTCTAAGCTTTTTGTGGAGCCGCATTGGCTTCTTCTGCTGTCTTCCACCTTTTTTTCTTGGTGGAATTGTTTGCAACTGTGCCTTCAGAATTTCCTTTTTATTTAGAAACTCCCACCCATTTTGGACTCCTTTTCTCATTAGGGTCGCTTGCCATGGGACCTTGCTTATCATTGTTCTGAGTTTATTAAAATAATCTTTCCTGATGTCCAGGTTACACTTAGGGCTGCACTCAGCTTTTGCTTCTTTTAAAATCAAGAACTCAAGTGTAACGTGGTCACATTACCCCAGAGTTCCTGTAATTGCCAATTCTTTCATTAAGTCACCTTTATTGGTTAGAATCAAGTCAAGGACAGTTAATCCTGTAGTTCCTTCCTCCACTCTCTGTAGGAGAAAGTTATCAGCAGTACAAGCCAACAATTTCTTGGAGGGGCCATGTTTGGCAGAATTTGTCTCCCAACAGATATTGGGGTAATTGAAGTCTTCCATTACTACTACATCATGCCTGGGATTCACCAGCCTTCTCCTGACAGTATCAAGGAGGTCTTTCAGGAATCCCTTGAACCTTCCATAAAGGTTTGGTACACTGCAAAGTCAGCAAAGTTCTAGACTTTTACCAGGGACCTGGCAGTGGATGCTGTTACTTGCCCTTTAGCTACAGTTTTAGAGTTTTTGTTGTCCCTGCATAATTAGGGACTATCTTGATCTTCAGTTCAATATATGCTACCTCACTGATAACATTTCACTTTTTTCACATCCAGTTCTTGAAAGGTTTCTCAAAAGGGCTCTCAAATTACATCCCTTTAACTACTGCCCTACACAACTGTGGAGCTTGTAGGTGGTGCTTGAGCAGCTGATGCAGTCACTGTTTTAACCCATGGTAATGTGCAATCTATGCCTATATTTATTTAACAACATTTATTGATCCATGATTGTAATAAAAGAACAAAACAACCTCTTGCAGTTTACCAGAACATTCAAATTATAGATAAAACAGTTTGTTGTTATGTGCCTTCAAGTGGATTACAACTTATGGCGACCTTATGAATCAGTGACCTTCAAGAGCATCTGTCATGAACCACCCTGTTCAGATCTTGTAAGTTCAGGTCTGTGGCTTCCTTTATGGAATCAATCCATCTCTTGTTTGGCCTTCCTCTTTTTCTACTCCCTTCTGTTTTCCCCAGCGTTATTGTCTTTTCTAGTGAATCATGTCTTCTCATGATGTGTCCAAAGTATGACAACCTCAGTTTCATCTAAACTCAGTTTCATCTAAACTCAGTTTCATCTAAACTCAGTTTCATCTAAACTTACCTGTTTCAGATAAAACAGTTAAAAACATGTAATTAAAAACATTTGTAAAAATGTCTTGAAGATGGTATTAGAGACATTCATGCTGGCCCAGAGAGTGAGTGTGCTGCGGGTCTTGCCCTTTCGACTCAAGGGAGGATCTGCCATACTTGGCACTATGCAGGTACAGAATCAGACTAAATCCTAACATCTCATGTCTTCCCAAAGTTTTATCTCTATTCCACCTGAAGTTTATATTTCTCTTGGTGTTTTTTCCAAACGTGGAATCGGAACAGGATGGAGCACTACATCCCTTTCATATATGCCAGGCTTTGTCCTTTTACTTGTTCAGGACTGGATGTTCTGGAGCAATCCGCTTCTGTTCATTTGCTGGGTGTGTGCAAAGCTGGGTGTGTGCAAAGCTGGGTGAACCAGTCTTAACTCAGTGTTTCATTCACTGAGTGTCCTCAGTTGTTCACCTTTATGGACTGGCAAAGCTTTCTGCTCTGGAACACATCCAGTCTCACTCTAGAAGGGCTATTGAGGCTTCCACTGTGTTCCTCCATGAAGTTCTACTGCTCAATCTTTGCTGCCCTACAACATCACAACTCTTTTCCATCCCTACGAGATCGATGTGAGGTCCCAGACAGATGTGATTTTTGCACGGTCTTTGCTTTATTAGCACCTGTCCCACCTCCAGTGAGCTTGCTACTCTACCCATATGTGTGGCTGCACAGATACCACGATAAAAGAGAACAAGTAGCTTACCTGTAACTGTTCTTCAAGTTGTCATCTGTACAGGCACACAGCCCATCCCGTACAGGTGTTGCTATTTCTGCATGATTATTTTATAGGTGTGCTGTATCCATTACAAATTTTAACTGAGTAGGAATGCAGGTGCTTTGGGGGTGGGGTGCCTGCCAAACTCTAGCTTAGGTTGAGATTGTTTCCAAATGAGTCTCTACACAGATTCTGAATCCATATGTGTGTCTGCAGAGATGACCGCTCAAAGAACTAAAGTTATAGATAAATACCCTGTTCTTTGCATCACGTTAGTTTTATTCTTCTGATGTTGAATGCATAATGTATTTGTGCTCCTACTTGAGCAATTTGAATATCATTTTTATAAACCATGATGCATTCTGTCAAAATTTTAGTAGCTACTACAGCTACAAAAATAGTTGAAAGATTTCTCACATCTGAATCACAAATTAATGTTTTGGAATTATGATGAGGCTGCCTGGTAATTTAAGTTTGTTAAAGATATGTAAAGCTATGATGCTATATGTTTATGCAAACAGGTTTTCAATAAAATATGCCATGTGCACTTGTGCTTCCTCATTCCTGTGTGGCATAATTGGTAGCAAAAGTACTGTAATTGTTTAATTTCAAAAAATTACAGTGGGATCAGAAAGTCAGATGCTGCACATAATGAAAATCTACTATTAAAGTCTACTCCCATTATTTTTTATTTCATGCTTGATTTAACCACCTCAATAAAATTTAATCGATATAAATAAAAAGTGTGTGGGTTCATCTTTTTTGTGGCTAACCTGGTGTGCCAAGTTGCAGCTTGTACAATGGCTTATTTTGAAATCTTCATGCAATTTGTTGTTTGTCCAAATGCTGCCTTCCTGCTAGGACTTCTAGCTGCAGAAAGTAGGTATCTCTTTGTTTTCCTCTAAAGGTTTGCACTATGCTGCTGTGTTTGGCTTTGCATATTTAAATCTGCTTTTTTCTCCTTTACCGTATCCCAGTTTTAGTACTGACTTTTTTAAAAAAAATACAGAAACATAAAAGCATGCTGTAAATGTACACGTTTTTTAGTAGTTAAATATAATCAAAACTGTTTCTTCCAGAAAAATATTTGAAAGCTGATTTTAACGGAGCATTAAGATTAAGAGCACAATTCTTCTCCAAGCAAGGGCACAGAACCGGCATGTGGCAGGTTTCCCAGCTGCTCAATACAGCCAGTTTCTCCCTCTTCCTCAGCTCAAAGGAGTAGCACACCAAAACCTTCTGGGGAATGGGAGGTCTATGTATCTCATCCTCTCTCCTCATGCAATTTTAAGTTACTGAAAATCCATATCTTGATAACTTACAGTACAGAAAAAGGGAGCATAAGATGTGGGGGTATGGAATTTTATTTATTTATTAAAAAAAATTCTATTGCATATAGCCCAGTTTCCAAGATAATTTAGTTGAGGCCCCCTGGAATTTTCCGTGAATACTAAATACTAGCTAGTTACATTACACTGATGGTTAACTAATTACTACGTATGCATTACAGCATAATAACTTTTATGGAATCTCCTCTCCCTGTATATACAAATTTATGCATATTCACATTTACAATTGAGGATTACTACTTGATATGTACAGTATAGTTTGGAATTTTTAGCGTATGCTTTTGTTAGATTTGTCCTAGCATAACCCAAAAGTTTGGGGAAACATATTTGAAACCATAAACAAAATAATGTTTCTAAATACTGATATGCAAGCTTAACACCTCCCTATCTCAAATACTAACTTATGTCAACTAATACAACATATGTCAGCCCGGATGTAGAGGTTGTACAGGAGTTCTACAAGATGTTCTTGCTCGGGTTTTGAGCTTCAATTGGGAAAGAAGATAGTAACTGGAAAGCAGACACAGA
Source organism: Rhineura floridana (assembly GCF_030035675.1). NCBI lineage: Eukaryota > Metazoa > Chordata > Lepidosauria > Squamata > Rhineuridae > Rhineura > Rhineura floridana. The sequence continues at coordinate 91,482,811 of NC_084484.1, read as the reverse complement.
AAACACATTTCCACGTTTATTGTCATACAGACTTTCTGTGGTTACAATCATAAGAGTGTATTGCCAGACTAATGCATTTTGTGCTAACTTCCCATATCTGCTCAGTAGTCTTGAGAAATGTTTATATGTCACTTATAAGTGCTAATGAGAAACATATAACTTCACCCATTACTGTTTCTGGATTTTTTTGATAGCAGGAGTATTGGTCAACTCTATTATGCAGACCACAATTTTTCTTTTAATTCACATCTGGATACTCATTTGTTAGGAACATAGGAAGCTGCCTTAACCTGAATCAAACAGTTTGTCCACCTAGCTAAGTGTTGTCTACCTTGACTGGCAGGAAGCTTTCCAGGATTTCAAACTGGGGTCTCTTAGCCCTAGAGACGCCAGGGACTGAACTGGACTTTCTTCATGCAAAGCAGATGCTCTGCCACTGAACTACAGCCGTTCTCCTGTTTTACAATCTAGAGGCTACACTGCAGTAAATCTCTCTATGTTGGCTGCTCATAAAGACTGTTTTGCAAGCTGAAGCCAAGGGGTGGGGAAGCTCCAACCCACAGGCTAAACTTGACCCACCAGGCCTCCCCATTTGGCCTAGAAGGCCATTTTGGGAAGCTACGCCCTCCTGTCCTTCCCTGTGATTCAGGTAAGGGGGGTGTCATTTGAGAGCTTAAAGTGGGCTCCCAATTCCTTTGCTGGAGCAAGGCACACTCCAGCTGCCCATCAGCTTATGGGTGGTAGGAGCACACCTTGCTAAAGGAGGGGAAAGCAGTTTCCATTTATTGGAAATCACTTCTCCCTCCCAGCGCTGCTCTTGGAAGTTGCCCCACACAGCTTCTTTCCACTTCTCTGGGATGGAAAGAAGAAATGTGGAGAAACTCTCAAAGGGCAAGAGATTTTGAAAGGTGGGTGGGACAGCCAACCTTGATCATGTGATTGACAGGTGGATTACAGACGGGCCCCGCTTTACGGCGCTTCGCCTTTCGGCGTTCTGCTGATGCTTTAAGGCGCTTGTTCCGCTTTTACGGCGGTTTTTGCTTGTCACGTGCCATTATCTTCAATGGATTCCGCTTTTTGGCGGCAGTCCGGAACGGAACCTGCCGTATAAGTGGGGCCCGCCTGTACCTCACTTACTTGTCAAAAGTTAGCCTGCGGAGTGGGGCCTGATAAAGATTTGGCCCCTGGAGCCAAAAAGGTTCCCAAACCAGCTGTGACAGTAATCAAATAGTTTGGGGATTGGGAATATGCTGTGGACTCATGTTCTCTCTCCTCCATTCTTGGTTGCAGCTTCCCCCTTCCTCTTTCATCGTTTGCAGTAATAGTAGTTTGCCATGATACCAAAATTGTGCAAACTATGTTTAGCACCAACCAGCATTGCTTTCGAATCATGGCTTCAAATCATAGTTTGGAGGCAGTTCCTGGTGAGCATTATCCATAGTTTTGCCTGATTCAGTTGCCTTAGCAAATGCTGGTTATCACAAACTATGGAGAGGAAAGGAGAATCTTCATGCAAGGCAGGAGGTGGGAAAACAAGGAACAGACACCACGTCCCAATCTTCAAACCATGGTTTGGACATGTAAACGTAATAAAGCTGCCTTGTGGTGAGTCAGACCATAAGTCTGACTTTTGTCGATTCAGACTGGCAGCAACTAGAGATGGATGAGCTTCCCCTCATTTGCTTGGCTAGATTTGTTAATGAGTAGGTCTTTCCCTGTAGAGCTCGTTAGTACAAATTTCAAAACACTTAAAGAGGTGATACCTTGTTTTAAGTCTTGGGATCTTCTATATTTGAATATTTGTCTTGAAGTATCAAATCTGTATAGGCTACTTTGGAGACTTAACAGTTGATTACCAATATTTAAAATATTATTGTTCCCAGCTGTATGCATTCTGCATGTCTCCAAGTTTTCCATGCAATCATGGAATCTGATATCTGCTGCAGAATTTGATGTAGAATCATAGACTGCTTTAGGTTCTCCTCTGCATAATTGACCTTTTTCCTCTTACAATGCTAGACCACTATTCCATTCATAAACTGCTTTTGAAATGCTTCTCTATTTGCAAGAAGATTTGCGTTTTGGATGGGGGGGTCACAGCACAAGAAGGGCAAGTGTTTATTTTCAGTTTCCTCTAATTTAGCCTTTGCCAACTGGGTGCCTTTTGGATATTTTGGGCTACAGCTCCAATCAGCCCCAGCCAGTATTGTGCTGGCAGGAGCTGATGGGAATTGTAATCCAGAACATCTAGAGGGCGCCATGCTGGCGAAGGTTGCTCTGATCTTTGCATGTGAACCAGGGCTCATTGCTTATAACGAATTCTGGTCAATTTCAAAACAAGCCAACTTCAAACCCTGGTTTCTGAAATTGGTTTGCTAAACTAACCAGTGTCTGTTATAAACTATGACCACATACAATAGCAAACAAAGATTAGGGAAAGCTGAAAGTGAATATTGCCAAAATCATCCTCCCAGCTGCATAGCAAGAAGGTAGGGGAGTACAAGAACCCAAGGCTTGCGTAGACTCATTCCAGCTCATAAGCATCATGCTAAACCATGGATTTAGCACGTACTCAGTCTATGAGCTGTTGGCTGCTCTTGGATCTGAGTCTAGGTCTCTCACTTAAAACCAATCCTCTCTGTCAGATCATGTTAATAGCTTGACCATATTTGGATTGCAGTAGACCTAATTTTAGGTGCTTTGTGATGATACATATGAACATAAACACACGCACATATATCACTAATATAAAATGGGGCGAGCCTTTTTGGTACAGTTGTGTTAACATATTCTTAATTTATACAGTGTAAAGACTTGAAAAGATATCTATTCTGTTCAGGTACAGTTAGTTCCTCAGCAAAAGCTGTAGCTTTTTAATTATCTTGTTTTATTCAGTGTGAATAAAGTGAAATATTCTTGTTCCAGATTACCTTCAGTCTTTTAAGTAGTTCCTTATTTATGTGCTTGACTATAGGAGCAGTCTCACAGGTGCTGGACAGCCTAGAGGAAATCCATGCCCTTACAGATTGCAGTGAAAAAGACTTAGATTTTCTACATAGTGTTTTCCAAGATCAGCATCTTCATACTTTACTAGATGTAAGTATTTTTCTAAGCAAAAATAATCTGTTATTGAAATACCTGGAGCTAATAAATATTTCTTATTTCTGGGAAATCTTAAAATTGCTATAGATCTTAAATAACTTGGAAGTGGTGGTCCTTACGGTACCCTGTCTCAAATAGCCTTAAGGCTTTAAAGGTCAAAATCGTATTCAGTGCCTAGTATAATTTAGGTTGTTTCATAAAATGTGATAAAAGTCAGCACTTTGAATTGCATATATACATTAATTGGAAGCCAGCATGACTCCTATTCCCACCATCCGGTGGTCCAGACACCAGGTGTTCTCTTCTGTATCCAGGCAGCAGACTCTTCTAGGAAGAAGGCGGGATATAAATCAAATAATAAATAAATATAAATAAATAAAATAAAGGCTTCATCACAGATTAAAGTAGGTGGCATCTTCCACTGACTGCAGCTAAAAACATGGTCACTGTATTCCAGACCAATTAACAGTTTTCAAACACGTTTCATAGAAAATGCATGCAGTTCATGTTGCAATAATCCATTCTGGAAGTTGTAAAGTAATGAATTACAATGACCATTCCTTTTACATTTATGCTAATATAAAGCTATGCAAGCACTATGTATTTCTCAGAGCTTGGAAAAGTTACTTTGTTAAACTACAACTCCCATCAGCCCCAGCCAGCATGGCCACTGGATTGGGCTGATGGGAGTTGTAGTTCAAAAAAGTAACTTTTCCAAGCTCTGGTTCTTCTGAGAGACAAACTGGGAAAATGCCATTGACTTCAGTGGGACTTTGATGCAAGTCATCTGCAGAGGATCAGTGTTTTTAGCTTCTTAATGTATATATGTACCTTACAGATGACACCAGCTGGTTGTGCAAACAGCATAAAAGTATTAGATTTGCTTCATGAAACTTATAACCCCCACATAAGGAATCTTTATTTTATTTTTCTTATGAAAGTGATATTTGACCTAGTTGCACATAACAGAACTGCTGCTTCTAGAAAACAAATGTGGCAGCGATAGCAACAGTATTATCAACTCCTTGAAAGTTTGGTGCTGCCTGCATTGGTGGGTACAAATTATACAGCCATGAGAATTTTCATGGTGATACACAAAGCACTCAGACTTTGAACTCTAAATTCTCTCTAAAACGAGTAAAAAAATCCAGACCCCTGTGGGACTTTATTCTGTCAGTGGTCTCATAATTTGTTTGTTTATTTATTTAATTTGTATACCGCTTCATACTTGAAAAAGGCCTCCAAGTGGTTTACAGTGTTGAAAAAAATGAAACCAAATTACACATTTAAAACAATACAAAATGTTTAAAAGAAGCCATCTTAAACATTAACATCTTAACATTAACAATAAACATAAGAACCAAATTACACATTTAAGACAATACAAAACATTTTTTAAAAAAATCTTAAATAATATAACCTAAAATAACTAACATAATAAATCATAATCACTACCAACAGATTAAAACACAAATATACCACGAAGACAAAACAACACATGTGTGTACAAGTAGCAGCATCACTCCCAGTTCTACTGCCACCCCAACTTATGTTCTCACCAAAAGGTGGGGCAACACTACACACTCTCCTGGAGCTCCTTCCTCTCACCAAGGGACACCCACAATCATTCCACACACACACACAACACCCATAATGGGGTAGCACCTTCCTTGAGGATAATGCACAAAGTGATCTGCCGTAGCACAAGTTGTATGTGCATGGACAGGGGTTTCCAAGATGCATCGTGTTGAAACTATCCAGCGACTATACTTTTCTTCTCCACCAGTAAGCTGGCACACTCCATTAATGCCTTATAGGCCAGAATCTTGTGCTCAGGCTGATTGCCCCCGGCTGAGAGCTGCAGGACAGGAGCCCTTTTGCTCTCGCCCTTTGGCTCATGCCAAGGGCTTATGCCCTTGCCAGGCACAAGTTTATATAGGTACCTGGAGAGGGAAAAAACACAGCGTTTAGTCAGGGTCCCAGCTGCACCTCCTTTCACTAACACACACACTACCAGCCCCATCCTCCTTGTTGAAATTAATTAAAAATCAGTGATGTTCACAGAGTACATTTAATCTTATTACTGACTTTGCCCTATACTCTGATCTTCATCTTCAGCAGTTTCAAAGTTTAAGAAATTACGTGGCTGATTATTCATTAAGTTAAGAACATTAACAATGGAGTCTATGATAAGTGCAGGCATGCTCAGTAAGAACCAGCTGTCAGTGTTATAAAAGCTGTTTGGCTTGGCTAATAAGGGGGTCACATTCACACCAGATATTTATTCCACTTTAAACAGTAATGGTTTCCCCCAAAGAATCCTGGGAAGTGTAGTTTATGAAGGGTACTGAGAGTTGTTAGGAGATGCCCTATTCCCCTGACAGAGCTCCAGTGGCCAGAGTGGTTTAACAGTCAGCCTCTCTTCTGATGATTACAGCTCTATGAGGGGAATAAATATCTGGTGTGGATGTGGCCAGGGACAGCTTTGGTTTAAATTTGTATGGGAGACTCCGTGTCTGCTGTAGAATTTAAAAGGTGGGGGAAACCCCAAAAAATAATGATACTGTTAACTGTTTCCCTCTGCCCAGTGCCCACCCACCCAATCTCCTCCCCTTTCTACCCCTACTTCTCTCCCTCTTGCTTCCACCTTCTTCCCTACCCCATCCTTCCTCCCCTCCTCCTCCCCTTCCCTCCCTCCCACTTTTCTTCATCAGTTTCACCTATCCTAAGCATGATTGCACAGGAGTAAATCCCATTGAACTAAATAAGCATGCAAATGATCAAACCTGTCCTCCTCCTTCCCCTCCTCCTTCCTTATCCCCTCCTTTCCCCTCCTCCTTCCTTATCCCCTCCTTTCCCCTCTCCCCTCTCCCCTCCTCTCCCCCTGATTCCCTCCCCTTCCCCCTTTCTCTCCCTGTCCCCTCCCTCTTGACCTCTCACCCTCCACTCTCCCCTACCCTCCTGCACCTCTCTTCCCTCCTCTTCTCCTCCCCACTCCAGCCCTCCCTCTCCTTTCTCTTCCTCCTCCATGGTCAGTTTCACCTGTCCTAAACATTATTGCACGGGAGTAAATCCCACTGAACTCAATACGCATGAAAATGATCAAAACTGTCTTTATCCTCCTTTCCCCACTTCAGCCCTCCCTCCTTCCCCCTTATCCTCCTCCCCTGTGATCAGTTTCACTTATCCTAGGCATGATTGCATGGGAGTAAATCCCATTGAACTCAATACTCATGCAAATAATCAAATCTGCCCTCCTTCTCCCCTCCCCCTTCCTCTTGTTCACATCTTCCCTCCTTCCCTCTGTCCTTCCCTTTCTGCTTCCTCCTCCTCCTCCCCTGTGGCCAGTTTTACCTATCCTGAGCATGATTGCAGGGGAGTATATCCCAGTAAGCATGCAAATGATCAATCCATTCTCAGCAAACTTACACAGGATCCCATTTCTTACCTTCTGGATTAAAAATCAAAGAAATTGATGTTCTTAAACCGCAAGAGTTTTTTGGCTATTAGTGAATTAAATCTCTCTTATGGAATTGGGCATTTTAGGCACCTCTCAGGGGACAACTTCTGTGGGTGATTCTGAAAACAGATAACATTCAATTTTCAAGCTAAATTTCTGCTTAGCAGTGGAATTTTGGATGTCCAAAGCCACTCTGTGCTGCCAGATCTGTCTGTCTGTCCTGAGCCCTACAACGATAATCGGAAATATATGAATGATTAATCTACAAAGTTGTGCTACTTTTTATTATATAAACACTTTTTAACATAAATGATATTTCTATAATTATTTCTTTACTAGTAAAAACAAATCCTGAGAACTGACAGTCCATAGAAAGTTTACAAAATAATTTAATGTACATTTATATGCAGATATGTGATTTATGTCTTTTTGAGTCATATTCTAACATTTCCACCATTATCAAAATGCTCATATAGAAAACATTAATAACTCTGCTAATGTTTGTATCTGCAGAAATTGTTTTAAAAACTGGCCAAGTACAGTAGGGCCCGGCTTTCCGGCGTTCCGCTGATGCGGCTGCTTTCAATTAGGGGAAATTCCCCATTTTAAAGCCGATTTTGCAGTTTTTTGGCATTTTTGCGCGATACGACCCATTATAGTCAATGGGTTCTGCTTTATGGCAATATTCGCTTTACGGCGGGGGCCTGGTCCCTAACCCACTGTATAAGCGGGGCCCTACTGTATGCTAAGTGTCCATATGCTCCTAAAGATAATGGTTAAAGATTTGCCTTTTCAAATATTTAGAAACTGCTCCATTCTTTTCAAAATTAATTAAATTTTAGTGTTTATTTGGAAGCAAATCTCACAGAATTCAGTAGGACTTAACTTTTTCCTAAGTATATCTTGCTTTGCAGACTTGCTAAAACAAAGTTAATTTAACTTTTCAGTCTTGCACTTTGAAAAAATGGTGAAATTCTGGAAGCATTTATTACCAAAATAATTCTTAAGAACATTGCAAGCTAATCTGCCAGGTTGTACACCTAAATAGGAACAGGGATAAAAAATAAAATAATTATTTTTGTAGTGCAAGCTTTTTTCTCTTCTTTTCATCATTATAAGTCTTATTACCTAAATATATATTTCTGGATTTAAAGAGAATCGTGCTGTTCCTCTATCTATAGTTCAGATTTAGTGTATTCTGTTAACCTTTTCTGCTGAGAGATTTTAAGTGGATTGTCACTTCTATTTCCCCGTAGTTACAATGTGTGTCATACTTTGTCCATACTGTTTCTTTATAAGAAATTTGTGTGTGTTAATTACACTGAAGCTATGCTTGTGAAGTCCACTGTATGTTCCTGCTGTTCTTTTGTGAGAACGCTTTGCCAATTAAAACATGAAGGAGCATTGAGATGTGTGGGTAAATTCATGCTCTTACTTCTCTGCCGCAAGTTATAATCTGCAAAAAATAGAACTTCATATCCCCACAAAAATGGAACCTTCCCCATTTTCATATGCCACTCTTTAGACATTTGCCATTCACTTGTGCAGGAAGCAGCACAAGAATTGCTAGTAAGCAAGCTCCTTCAGACTGATGTTTAAAATGACAAGTTATGAAGTTTACTCTCAAATGCCCATTAGAGGAAGAATTTGAGCTTACCACTTGACATGGTAGGTTGGAATCCTTCCTCACAAACTGATCCTTGCAAGAACATATGAAGCTGCTATATACCAAGTCAGACCATTGGTCCGTTTAGCTCAGTATTGCCTACGCTGACTGGCAGGGGCTCTCCAGGATTTCACACAGGATTCTTTCCCAGTCCTACCTGGAAATGTAAGAGATTGAACCTGGGACCTTTTGCATGCAAAGCAGATGCTCTACCACTGAGCCATAGCCCTTCCCCCAACACAGAAGCAATCTGAGTGTGACTTTAAAACAAAGCAGAAGAAACACTGGCCTGTTTTGCATACAACACAAAGCTAAACCATGGCTTAGCATGAACAAACAAATGTGTAGGTCCCTAGAGAGGAGGTTACAGCTGCTTTGCTACTCTGCTCATTTTGCTGCTGTATGTAATCCATACCCAGGCTCATTGTTTAGTGCTCTCTAGATTAACCATGAATTGTATCCAAGGATTGTCCAGAAGAACTAAATCACAAGCCTGGGTTTGGACTATATTATACATCAAACCATGGCTTAAAATTATACATCCACAAGAGTGACTGTATACTATAGCCAGTGTGGATTTTTCACATTCTGCAATTTTAAATTGAAAATACCCCACTCCATTCTGATGCTTCCCATAAGCTCATTTCAAAACAAAAGCTTACAAAACTTATAGTCCTGAACTCAGAAACACTTGCTTAACAACCCTCTCAATTTTCATGGCGATACACAAAATAATCAGAGAAAATGCAGAGTTCAAAGTCTAAAAAGAGAGGGGAAAAACCCCAGAGCCCTTTTGGACTTTTTTCTCTGACAGTTCTCATAATCTGTTGAAATTCATTAAAAATCAGCCATGTTTACAGAGTATCTGTAATCTATTACTTACCTTGCCCCATACTCGGATCTTCATCTTCTGCAGTTTAAAAGTTAAAAAAATGCCTGGCTGATTTTTAATTAATTTAATAAATTTTGCCTTGAACTGAATGATAGTGTCGGGCATGCTCAGTAAAAAACGGCATTGTAAAAGCCAGACTCCCAGCTGCTGAACTTGCCTAATCAGGGGTCACTCCCACACCAGACTTGATTTCACTTGAGACAGTCATGGCTTCTCCCAAAGAATCCTGGGAAGTGTAGTTTATGAAGGGTGCTGAGAAGAGACTCCTATTCCACTGACAGAGCTCCAGTGGCCAGACTGGTTTAACAGTCAGCCACTCTGATTGAAGTCTGTGAAGGGAACAGGGTGTCTCCTAGCAACTCTCAGCACCCTTCACTAACTACACTTCCCAGGATTCTTTGAGAAAAGCCATGACTCTCCAAAGTGAAATAAAGGTCTGATGTGGATGTGCCCAGGATAGCTTTGGTTTAAATTTGGGTGGGAGGCTACATGTGCCTGCTATAGAATAAAAAGGTGGGGGAAACCCTGAAAAGCAATGATACTGTTAACAATGTTTTCCTTTTGGAAAACAAAGGGGCTTCCTCTCTTCCCAGTGCCCACCCACCCAATCTCCTCCCCTCCCCTCCTCTTCTCCCTGCCCCTCCTCCAGGTCAGTGTTGGACTACGACCTGGGAGACCAGGGTTTGAATCCCCACACAGCCATGAAGCTGACTGGGTGACCTTGGGCCAGTCACTGCCTCTCAGCCTCAGAGGAAAGCAATAGTAAAACCACCTCTGAATACTGTTTACCATGAAAACCCTATTCATAGGGTCGTCATAAATCAGGACTGACTTGAAGGCAGTCCATTTTCATTTTCAAACATGATTGCACGCAAATAAATCCCATTGAACTAAAAAAATATGCAAAAGATCAAACCCACCCTCCTTCTTCCTCCTATCCCCTCCCTCTTGCCCCTTCCCTCCCCCTTTCTTTGCCCCTCCTTCCCCATCCCCTTCCAATCCCCTCCTTCCCCCTCCCCATCCCCTTCCAATCCCCTCCTTCCCCCTCCCCATCCCCTTCCAATCCCCTCCCCATCCCCTTCCAATCCCCTCCTTCCCCCTCCCCATCCCCTCCTTCCCCCTCCCCATCCCCTCCCAATCCCCTCCTTCCCCCTCCCCATCCCCTTCCAATCCCCTCCTTCCCCCTCCCCATCCCCTTCCAATCCCCTCCTTCCCCCTCCCCATCCCCTTCCAATCCCCTCCTTCCCCCTCCCCATCCCCTTCCAATCCCCTCCTTCCCCCTCCCCATCCCCTTCCAATCCCCTCCTTCCCCCTCCCCATCCCCTTCCAATCCCCTCCTTCCCCCTCCCCATCCCCTTCCAATCCCCTCCTTCCCCCTCCCCTTCCCATCCCAATCCCCTCCTTCCCCCTCCCCTTCCCCTCCCAATCCCCTCCTTCCCCTTCCAATCCCCTCCTTCCCCTTCCAATCCCCTCCTTCCCCTTCCAATCCCCTCCTTCCCCCTCCCCTTCCCCTTCCAATCCCCTCCTTCCCCCTCCCCTTCCCCTTCCAATCCCCTCCTTCCCCCTCCCCTTCCCCTTCCAATCCCCTCCTTCCCCCTCCCCTTCCCCTTCCAATCCCCTCCTTCCCCCTCCCCTTCCTCCTCCCCATGATCAGTTTTACCAATCTTAAGCATGATTGCACGGGAGTAAATCCCATTGAACTCTATAAGCATGCAAATGATCAGACCTGCCTTTCCCCTCCCCTCACCCTTCCTTTTCCCCTCCCCTCACCCTTCCTTTTCCCCTCCCCTCACCCTTCCTTTTCCCCTCCCCTCACCCTTCCTTTTCCCCTCCCCTCACCCTTCCTTTTCCCCTCCCCTCTTCCTTCTTCCTCCTTGCTTGCTGTCTCCATCCCTCCCTCCCTCCCCTCCCCCGGTCAGTTTCACCTATCCTAAGCATGATTGCATGGGAGTAAATCCCACTGAACTCAAGAAACATGCAAATGATCAAACCTGGCCTTCTCCTCCCCTCCCTCCCCTCCCTCCTTCTCCCCTCCCCATCCCCTGTACTCAGTTTCACTTATCCTAAGCATGATTGCAGGGGAGTAAATCCCACTGAACTCAATAAGCACTTATTGAACTCAGTAAGATCCCATTTCTTACCTCTCGGATTAAAAAGCAGAGAAATTCACTAATAGGCAAAAAACCTTGCGGTTTAAGAACGTACCTATAGCCCACAAATATTTCTTTCAAACTTTTAAAAGCAGGGAAATTGGGCAGCTATAGTGAATGCACCAGGGGAGCAGGAGATCTGACCTCCTCTCTGAGATATTGGACTGCCCTACAAATTGGTCAAAACGCAAACACCATTTGGGTTGGTCTTTCACAGTCCAATCCACTTCCTGTGTAGCTTGGAAGAATTCGGTAACGTGTCTCTGAGCACATAGTGAGTGGTGGCAACACCTGCAATCAGCCCAGATAATAGAAAGAAGACATGTGCTATGCTGATCTTGTTTTATCAGGGAGGAAGCTGTTGAAGGAGGAAGTTGATATAGTTCAGATGGTCACTTTAAATATATCTGATTTACTTTGCAATTTTAGTGAAGTTTCCTATAGGAAATCATTTTCTTTTGTTTCTATTTCTGTGAATATGTGAAGTACAGCAACACTTTGCAAAATTTACACTAAAAAAACTCCAAAAATAATTGTGGAATAATTGCACTGACTATTCTGCAGAAAAGGCTCCAGTGGACATCAGGAGTGTCTCAATTTGCAGAAGATAAAACAGTGGGAAGTGAAATATATTCTAGCAAAATTCTAGATGTGCTCTATGTTTTTAATTGACCCTGCCCACCTTGCCTTAAATGAAGTGGTTTAAACATAGCAGACTGAAAACATGCATCCTCTTTTTTCCAACAGCTAGAGTCATTGATGACATAGCAACATATTGTAATCAGTCTGATTTTACATCAAACTGCATTTTCAGATTCAACTGTTCATGCACCCCAAATAGAAATAGAACATAACCTGCAATTGGAAACACGAAAGGCTGTCTTCACCATCATACAACACTGACCAATAAAAAGGCTTTGAAATTAATAAAAATAAATTTGACACAGGTTTCTAGGATGAATAATGAGGGAAACAAAATTCTCTAGATTAGATTCCACTTACACAGGAAAGAAGCAAAGTAAGAACAAACATTTGTTGTGGTTATGTGCCTTCAAGTCGACTACGACATATGGCAACCCTATGAATCAGCGACCTCCAACACTGTCACATCCATATATAGAGATCAGGAATACCATGGTCTGAATGATCCTGACTTTAGTGTTCAGTGATACATCTTTGCATTTGAGCACCTTTTCTAGTTCTCTCACAGCTGCCCTCTCCAGTCCTAGCCTTCTTCTGATTTCTTGACTATTGTCTCCCTTTTGGTGAATGACTGTGCCAAGGTATTGATAATCCTTGGCAAATTCAATGTCTTCATCAACTTTAAACTTACATAAATCTTCTGTTGTCATTACTTTAGTCTTCTCGACATTCAGCTGTAGTCCTGGTTTTGTGCTTTCCTCTTTACCTTCATCAGCATTCATTTCAAATCATTACTGGTTTCTCCTACAATTATGGTATCGTCTGGGTATCTTAAATTATTGATATTTCTCCCTCCAATTTTCACACCTCCTTCATTTTGATCCAATTCCGCATTCTGTATTATATGTTCTGTGTATTGATTAAACAAATAGAGTGATAAAATACACCCCTGTCTCACACCCTTTCCGATTGGAAACCAATCGGTTTCTCCACATTCTGTCCTTACAGTAACCTCTTTTTGTGGCACCCCATTCCTTTTAAAGCATTCCTTAGTTTTTCATGATCTACATAATCAAAGGCTTTGCTGTAATCTATAAAGCACAGGGTGATTTCTTTCTGAAATTCGGCGGTCCGTTCTATTACCCAACGTATGCTTGCGATATGATCTCTGGTACCTCTGTCCTTTCTAAATCCAGCTTGGACATCAGGCATTTCTCACTCCATATATGATAGGAGACTTTATTGTGGAATCTTGAGCATTACTTTACTTGCATGGTATATTAAGGCAATAGTTCGATAATCACTGCATTTCCTGGGATCCCCTTTCTTTGGAATTGGGATGTATATTGAACGCTTCCAGTCTATGGGCCATTGTTTTGTTTTCCATATTTGTTGACAAATTTTTGTCAAAATGTGGACAGATTCAGTCTCAGTAGCTTGTAGCAACACTATTGGTATGCTATCTGTTCCTGGTGATTTGTTTCTTCCAAGAGCAGCTTTCACCTCACATTCTAAAAATTTTCAGGGGCTAGGTTGTTTGGTGAGCCATTACAAGAGTACCTTATAGAGATGAGATAAATGGAAGGACGGTCGCAAGGGACATCAGTCAGGTTTTTTTTTTTTACCCTACAGGTTATTTTCCTGCCCAAGGTTTTTTTCTTGGGGTGCCAGGATAGAGGAGGTGGATGCCCCTCTGCTAGAATGAGAAACTTCTTTCTTCTCAAAGTTCTTCTAAGACTCCAAGAAGCCCATCTTGCATGACTTTGAACTCCCACAATGAGACCAGTGGGGGCCTATTTGTTTCAGTTTACCCACCAGTGGGAGGAGGTGACCTCAGATAGCTGGGTGCTGGACACAGTGATACACAGCTACTTCCTGGAGTCTGCCAACATGCGTTTGCATGGCACACAGATTGTGTTTGCATGGCACACAGATTGTGTTTGCATGGCACACAATCACTTTGTTCCTACCCTTTTGGTCTTGGGATCCTGACAAGCATGGGAAGTATCTGCAAGCAATAAAACATTTGCTGGGCATTCAGACCATAGATGAAATCCCTCCCTCACAGAAGAGATCTATTCTGTCTTTTTTCTAGTGCCAGAAAAAGAATGGAGACATCAGGGCCATTCTGGACCTCAACACCGAATAGCAAAGAGGCAGTTCAAAATGGAAACCAATGTTTCCTGAGTGTTTGGCAGTCACCAGCACTTAGGAAACATGAAAGGAGATCAGAGCGCTCCTTCCTGTTTCTAGAGCACTCATGCTGTCAATGGCAGCCAGTAGAGGAGGGGCACTTTGTTCAGCACTGCTAGTTCTGATCAACTGTGCTGGAGATTGGCAAACCATCAAAAAAGGTTTGGTGGGTTGGATCAGGCCCATCAGCCAGTGGTTTGCCATCCCTCTTCTTTAGCACAGCTGTAAGACACATCCATTTTTATATGTATGTTTGTTGTGGAAATGTTTTACAGATGTTTTACAAAAAGCAGACTGAAATATTAATAAAAATGTAGTTATGGTGTTTGTGGTTTTTTGTTTTAGCTTTATGACAAAATTAATACAAAATCTTCACCACAAATCAGGAATCCGCCAAGTGATGCTGTACAGAGAGCCAAAGAGGTAAGCATTTTAAAACTTGTTTTAAAACAGTTGTATATAGAGTTCTGTATCCCAAACCAGTATATTAGAGAGGATTGCACATGAGTCAACAGTTAAAATGTTATCCTTGGTATTGCAACCTGTTGCACAGTGTTCTTGTGTTCAAATTGCTTGAATAACCACGGTGTTATTAGGCTCTGCAAAAATTCTTTGCCTGGTTATCCTAACGGAATTTCTCTTTCTCTATGAAAACTCTGGACAGCTGAAAAAACTATGTTGGACCCAGCTTCTTTTAAAATAATTATTTCCCAATCTGATACAAAGTTGCTGCTGTTTTTGTTTTTAGCTACAACCTGGCAACAGCAACAATCACACACACAACAGGCAGTAAGAAAATGAAATAAGTTGTGGCATTCTCTCCCTACAGAAATGTATATGGCATCTTTACATAGTTTTTGTCATGTGCTAAAGGTGCATCTCTTTACCCTGGCCTTCGACACCTTAAATGGAGAAGCAGCTCACTGGGTGGGGTGGACCTGCTATGCTAGCTTCCTGGCAGGTGGGTCAAGAATGAGATAACAGCAAAGTTGGTGCAGTGGAAATGCACCAAGAGAAGTGCCAGATTGGCTTCACTTGTGCATTTCACCACCTCTCTCCTGGTTAGCAACAGTGACCCATCTGCCAGGAATCTAGCCTAGTGGCCTTGCCCTATCCAGCAAGCCACTTCTCCTGAGATATACATTTTAGGGCCCACCCTATTCTCCTTAAGATTGAATTTTTAAATTGTTGTGACCCACCCTGGGATCTCATGGTGAAGGATAAATAAGAAATATGATGATGATGATAAATTTGACTCAGATTGATCAAAGCGTTCAATAGAAAATCAATACCATTTTACATTTAAGAACAAATTGAAATAGTAACTCACTTTCCTAAATAGTAAATTCAGAATTGTACTTGCTTTGCTCTTCAGCTAAAACAACCCACCAACATTTAATGTTTTTATTTAGGTTTTCATTTTTAAGTGAAAGGAAAAGGGAGAGTGGAAGGGAGACTAAAGGAGAAAAACAGGGAGACATAAAAGGAGGGACATATTCAGTGGGTTTAAGGATGCTCCATTCCAAAAAGGAAGAAAATTACTGTATTAAAGCATTACTTATTTTAGATACAAGCAACAATTTCATCTATGCAGTAGATATATTTCTTGCTTGCTATTTATTATGGAGTGTGCTGGAGGCACTAACCCATTCAAAGATGCACCGCAGTTACTGATTGGCTCAGAAGATGGACCAAAAAATCATCCAGCCCTGATTGGATTACTGTACTTGGGGATGCCCTTGAAGATAACATATAAGCTGAAGCTAGCACAGAATGTTGTTGGCTTGGTTGCCAAATGGAACAGCTTATAGGAGCACCAGTTTTAAAGAAACTCTGCTGGCTGCCAGATTCAAGGTGTTACTGATAACTGAACAAGTTCTAAATTACTTGGGACCTAGATACATGAAGGAGTGTGTGGAGAGCCCCTTCACTACTTATTTATTATTGGGGGGAGGGTATCTTACACTTTAGTTTTCCACCTATGAACTATTACTTATTTTGCTTTATCCTTTATTACTGCTTCCACCATGTATCTCAATACAATTTTTTTCTTTCTCAGTTTATCTAAAAGTAGGCATGGTTAAGCATAGAATAAAACAGCATAGAGATTGAAATACATAAAAAAAACAAAGTAAAATATTTTATTTAAAATAGCTGTTAATATAAACAGATGGTGATGTTTGTATGTATGGTTAGTTGAATAATTATGTGGTTAACTTAACTTTTGTTATGGTTGCTTTAAATAAGAATGCTTACACTATTTGGTTACTATCATTTAAAATGGTATAATAATTGCAATATAGGATCCCTGTCACTTTAAGATGAAAGTTATGTGAGCTTCAGTTCCTCCCCTTATCCAAACCTAAGCCAGTTTCCCTAGAAATTCTTTCCTAATTAATGTTCATCAAGGCTAGACTTTTAGTCTTCAATCAGGTCCATGTTCTCCTCTGTCCAGAGTGCCTCAGGTTTCTCGGGACTTCTGCTGCAGTCTTCCTCCTGGTCCAGCAACCACTGTTGTCTCAGGTTCTTCGCAAACCTGCTGACACTTAACTATGGAACTCTCCTGAAGGCTTGTTGAGTCACAGGCTTTTTCCTGAAATCTTCCTTAGCTCTAGCTCAGTGACATCAGCTCTTGGCTATGCTCTGACTTCTCAAGCCTTTTCTTAAGTTCCTTGATGCCGCTGCCTGTTTAACATTCAATTTTTCCTTCTGCTGACCAAGAGCCATACACCAGTCTGCATTTTTCAGGCATTCACTTTTCTCCTTGACCATAGCCTCGACCTTTTATTATTCCCAGCCAGAGCCTCTCTAGCCAAATCATTTCAATTTGGGTAGAATTCTCCCCCTCATTGGCCTATAACTATGATCAAATAGGATAAAGCAGATTGCAGCGTAGGGCCAAAATAAGACACGGACAACAGCTGTTGGGTTAAAACAACATCCCACTTTATTAAAATGAATTCAATTATGTTAATGAACCTGCAGAGAGGAACTTAAGTGCGGGAGCCTCCTGATGATACAGGCGAAGCCTGTTTGCACCTATAGGACAACCAACTCCTCCTGGGGCAAGGGCCTACCAATGTGCCACACCCCTGCGCTGGCCACACCCTGAAAGGAGGGCCAACCCGCATCACCGCTCCTCGGTGTCCTCAAACTCCAAGCGGATGAGGCACGTTGGCCTCCAGAGCCGCCTATCACCCCCAAAGGTGCCTAAAGGTTTTACCTAGTTGCCTTTACCTTTTTCCCGCACTTCCTTGCTCAAGTGACCATTTAATACAGTGAAGCCAAACAGACCGAATCAACCTATTAAGGAAAGGTATCTGTGCTAACCCTTGACACCATCCCAGCTAACTACAGTGTGGAGTAGGCAAAAGAAACCTGCCAGCAAAGCGAGGCAGGCAGCCCAAAAATTCCTAATTGGCCCCATAGCAACCAAATTAATCACACTGCAACAGAGGGGAGGGTATGGCGGGCACTGAAGAATTGAAGAAGGGTGGAGAGGGAGGCGGTGCCGGCCTAAATCGGCTCGGCCGCCCTGCCCCACTGCGGCATGCCACGTGCACCCCCCTTCGACAAGATAGTGGCACAGGATTCAGCTGCAGCCGCAAAACTCACCCCACAACCCAGTAAGTCCTGGGGTGCAGAGTGGGATTGCAGCATAGGGCCAAAATAAGACACGGACAACAGCTGTTGGGTTAAAACAACGGGCCATTTTATTAAAATGTATTCAGTTATTCATTTAATGAACCTGCAGAGTGGAACTTAAGTGCGGGAGCCTCCTAATGATACAGGCAAAGCCTGTTTGCATCTATAGGCAACCAACCCCTGCCGGGGCAAGGGCCTGCCATTGTGCCACACCCCTGCTCCAGCCACACCCTGAAGGTATGTAGGGGGGCCAACCTGCATCACTGCCCCTAAATGCCCTAAAACTCCGAGCGGATGAGGCACTTTGGCCCCAAAGGCTGCCTGTATTCTGCCCTCGGGCCGTATAGCCCTGACCTGCAGGCCTCCAGAGCCA
Source organism: Rhineura floridana (assembly GCF_030035675.1). Classification (NCBI taxonomy): domain Eukaryota; kingdom Metazoa; phylum Chordata; class Lepidosauria; order Squamata; family Rhineuridae; genus Rhineura; species Rhineura floridana. Next base: position 91,464,688 of record NC_084484.1, on the reverse strand, counting down.
CCCCAGAGCCACCTATCACCCCCAAAGTTGCCACCTAACTGCCCTTCCCTTTTTAACTGTTTCCTGCACTTCCTTGCCACAGACAGGGGACAAGCCTCAGCTTAGTCTCCCTTTACCCCATCTTGTGCAAGCCCCTCTGCAGGTCTGCCAGCAGGATGTCATTACCTATGTCGATCAGATGAATGCTGTCTGGCCGAAATGGTTCCAACGTGTCGCATCTTATCTCTGGGTGATGAATAACAAAACCACCAGAGTCCCTCAGTGCCTTCTGGATCTGCCTATTGACTTTCTTGCGGGTTCTATTTGTCACCCTGGAGTCACCCATGCAATTCCATTTCTTAAGTGGTAAGATGTCATACCACACTAAGTGTACCCCCAGCCAGTGATGCTCAGTGGCCCGGAAGTCACCAAAAGCCTGCTCGATAAGGGCCTTGCCCTTCAACAAACCCAAGTCATTACCCCTAAGGTGAATCATGAGAAACCAGGGCACAGCCTGATCCAAAGCCAGCTGGAACAACGTGTGGAGGAGCCCATCCCAGTGCATCCCTCAGCGGCTGAGCCACCGCACTGAGGCCCATTGACTAAGCCTGAGCTGTGTGCCAAATTGAGACTTCGCTGCCCTGTGGCCTGCCCAGAATACCATACTATGGCTGCAGAGGATGATGTGCACCCGCTCTGCTCCACACAGAGGCCTATCAAGACAAACAACAACAATTTAGAGCAAGAATAACAACCTTTCAACAGCTGGCTTTCAGGATTCTGGTAAATGGTCTAAAATGTAAGCTTTGTAAGCATCTGAACACCATCTTCCACTGCACGCAGCTTCTCTTTCCAGGAGCCTAGGCGGGCGGCTGTAGAGGCAACCCCTATCTGGAAGGAGTACATCCCCAAATTGTGGGGGTTCACACCCAAGTTGCGAAGCGCTGCCTTTGCCACCGCCCCAAACTGGTACTTGGTGAGGGGCTGGCCATCCCTGTGTGTAAATAGGTACCCGGGCTGCCTTAAAGTGCCGCAGGTCTGTTAGTGGGCAGAGCTCTTCCTATTGGGAGGGGGATAGTATAATCAATGTTCCTTCTGATGCTGGTCTGTCTTGGACCATCGTAGCTGTAGGTGGGCCTGTTCCGCCCTCCAGCTGAGGTTGGAAGCCAAGAGAGCCCAAAGGGAATGGTCCATTTTAGACCCTGCCATCCCCTCCCCGATTTGAAAGGCCCCCAAAAATAGGGTGAGGGCAGCCGCATGATATAACAGCATCTCAAAGGGGGAAGAACACAAGTCCTTCCACTGTCCCTGAAAAGGGGAGGCAGGCGTCGGGGGTGCCTGGGTACTCACAAGTCCAATCCTCCAACATTCAGTAAACTTGAAAGTTGCCTGAGTAATCCTGGGAGCCCTGCACCTTGGCTAGAAAGGAGAGACCGGAGAGCTCACCTCAAATGGTCTTGACCAAAAGGCCTCTCGTTCTGCTCTCTACACAGAACTCAATAAGGTGCTCAACGGGGATGGGCCACTCCTGGGCATAGCCCCTGGCCTCCCTGAAAACTGATAGCTCCCTACCTGCTCTCTGATAGTTGGCCATAGTGCTGGGTACAACAGGCAGGCCTATGGCCCTTTCCGATTCGAGTCTCCAATCTTCCACAGTGCTGGGAGAACCATGTCTGGCTGAGCCATTGCACATGGCACCAGCTGGCAAAATCTCTCCATCTGATTCCGTGATAAGAGTATCAGCAATACTGTTGTCGATACCCAGAACATGGTGTGCCAGCAACAAAATATTATAGCGGAGACATTGCAGCACAAATGCATGCACAAGGCACATGACATTGGGATTCCTTAAAGACATGGTGTTGATTACATGTACTGAAGACAGGTTGTCCCACTGTGACGCCCTTCCCTGGCTCTCCCTGTCAGGTTCCTACCTGCTTGTGGCTACTGCCTTTCACTAGGCACCACCAGGGACTCCACCAGTCCGGACTGTCCTTTTTTATGGTTTCTCTCTCCGCTCTAGCACAGATCTCAATAGATCCCCCTGCTAGGCAGCACCACCAGTCACGTTCTACAACCAATTTCCCAGAGACCTTGCCTGAGTCTCTCTATCCGGTTACATTCGTGACTGCGTGCCTATGCTGTTCCCAACCCCCTTTTATCGATGCAGATAACTCATAACTCGGGGTTGCTCTGGAAACTTATAATGTTATCTTCTCCTCTTCACCGCTGCCACCATTTGTTACTGTTTCCCTTCAGCCTTGGTTATTACCTTACCCTCCCTTCTGGTCTGTGAAACCCCAGCCAAGGATCAGGCCTTCGGTAAACCAAAATAGTATTTATTAAATAACATTAATAACAAGATAACTTTGATAATGATCTACAAGCTTATGGTTTCATCTATTACTGTGATATTTGACTTATTACTAATCCGAACTCCACCTCCCTCTTTCTCCACACTCTCCTGACATACACCAACTCACACCCACCTCCAAACTCCACCAAAACAACCCACTCACGTCCACCAAACACCTCTCAAACAACCCACTAACATCCACCCAGATTCAACTGTCATCCTTCCATTTATACTCTCAGCCATCCAAACACTCAGCCAATCATCCAGCATTCTACTGCTCATTTACTCCCCCCTCCTCTTTCATTCCACTTACCATGTATCTTCTATACAAACAGCACTTACCATATATACATTAATACAGGAACATCACACCCACCAAAAGTGAACTTAGGAGTTACTCAACCTGTCTGGCCAGAGGTGCACTGCCACGACAATGGGAAAAAAACTCTAGAAAGGTGAGATCCCAGGTTAACCCAACCTGAGCCCAGGCCTGCAGCCAGCTGCCGTGGCACCATGAGTCGTTGAAAATAACTCCAAAACCGAAAGAGCCTGAGGCATCCAAATGCACCTCTGGTTCAGCCTCTAAAAGGCGGTCCTTTCTCCAGAGGGAGACTCCATTAAAGTCCCGCAGAAAAGTAGACCAGACTGTTAGGTCGGCCCTAATAGCGGCAGAAACCTGTATGTGATGCTGAGGTCATGATAAATCAGTCATGGCATAATATACGTGCCTCAGAAATGCGTGCCCAGGAGCTATAACCCTGCACGCAAAGTTCATATGGCCAGCCAATACCTGGAGTGTGGACAGTGTAACCTTTCTAGACATAACCACACCCAAGATTTTCTCTTGCAGAACCACCAGTTTGTCCTGAAGCAGCCTACAGCACTGGACCATGACATCAATCTCGATTCCCAGAAAAGTGAGAGCGGTAGATGGGTCCTCGGTTTTCTCGGCTGCGAAGGGAACACCCAGTTCCTCTGACAGCACAGCAAACTGGTCCATGAAGGCCTTACATATGCCTGAACCTGCTGGGCCTGCAAACAGGAAATCATCCAAATAGTGTACGACCAACTGCAAACCTGCCTGTCTCTTAACTGCCCACTGCAGGAAGGAGCTGAAACGCTCGAAAACCGAACATGAGATTGAGCAGCCCATGGGCAGTGCCCTATCAACATAATATTAGCCTGCAACAATTCAAAATCCTGAGGGTAGACAGGGAGGAGACGGAAGGCAGATTTAATGTCTCATTTTCCCATGAAAGTGCCAATCCCGCAATCCCTGACCATGCGTACCACACAGTCAAAGGATGTGTAGTGGACAGAATACAGGTCTTGCGGAATAAAGTCATTAATAGACCTAACCCATGGGTAGGACAGGTGATGTATAAGGCGAAATTTGCCTGGTGCTTTCTTAGGGACAATGCCCAGCAGGGAGACTCTGAGCAAGGGGATGAGTGGTGCAGGAAAGGGCCCCAACACTTGACCCACCTGCCTTTCTTTTTCAATTTTTTCTTGCACCACTGCTTCCATGCCTCCCACTGACTTAAGGTTGTGAGACATGAAGGTGTGCCTGGGACCCAAGTAAAGGATCCAAAAACGAACTGTGAAGCCTTCCAACAAAAACTGTGCATCCTGAACTAAGGGGTAATGACTGAGTAAGCGTTGGAGCTCAGAGATCTTAACTGGGCTGGGGCCCTTTTCCCTGAGCTGTGCTAGCAGGTCCCTGTTTCCTTGGGCCGGTGGTGTCCAGGTTCCCGCTCCTGAAAGACCAGCCCCTGGGGCAGCTAGTTCAAGCGTAGGGGCCCCCACATATTGCACATTCATGTCTGAACTGAACTTGTGTGGGTTCTAACTGCAGAAACCATGGAAGCTAAACTCCCAGCAGAGCAGGTAGGATTGAACCCCCTGCCACGTGGGCCCACGGGGAGGAGTCGCTGCCGACTGTCTAGCTAGGAGGTGGCTGCTGTCCATCCTGTCCCCAGCCACGGGCCTGGAATGTGATATGAAGTGCAGCCACTGGTCAACCTCCTTCTTATCTCAGGGGAGGGATGTATCAAAAGCCGCCCTCATACAAAACGCCTCATCATAGGCGAGCCAAGCCGCCCCTTGGAACTCAGAGTAGCTGCAAGTAATGATATCCAGATATTTAATAAGGACTGAGCCCCTCTGTGGCTGCTTCTGTATCACCACTCCCATATATGTCAAATAGGTGGGCAGCCAGTTAGCCCGGATGTATTCTATGTGCCACTGCTTGGGTTTATCTGAGTCCTTCTGTTCCCCCTTTGTCCTTATCTTTTTTGACTTGCTCCCTATATAAAAGGGAGAAGAGGTCCACATATTCCCCTTTCCAGATTTTTTCTTTGGCAGCGGAGACCAAGTGAAAACCTAAAGGGGCTGAAGTTTCCCCAAAAGGTATAGCACCCTCCTTGACAGAGCCAAGAGGGTCAACTGCATCTGCTGGAGGAGTTGCAGATAGGGAGGACAAAGTTCTCCCCTCCATCGACATTCCTGGAAAGGACTGCCACACCTGTTCACAGGCCTCCAGTAAGGGAGGCTGTTGTTGTGGCAGGTTACCCCCAACCCCAGGCAAAAGCCCTGATTGTTGGTCTACCTCTGCTCCAGACTAGGGGGGGAAAGCCCAGGCATGTCCCATCCCCCCATAGGGTCCAGGGCCATTGTGGTCAACCCCATTGGCGCATAATCAAAGAAAGACTCATCCACCATAGGCTCTCATGAGAACTGTGGGGTGGTAGCTGGTGGTGGTTCTGTGCTAGGTGTCTTTGGACCAGCCCCACTGGGCCCGGGCTTAAGTGCATCCAGTCAAGCTAGGATGGAATCTATAGCAGCCTTGTTAGTCCCACTCACCACACGCCGCACTTGCCTGCAGGATCGTTTGGCCAGTGGCACCTTTGCGCTCATTGATGCAGGCCGAACAGAAGGTGCAGCCTGCTGAGATGCTGCACCCTCTAAGGCTTCTAGACGTGCCAGGATGGCTGCCCAAGGTGGCCCCTCCAGTTTCTCATCTAAAGGAATTGGAGGAGGGTGCTTACTAACCGACCTGGGGTCCTTGCCCTTCCCCTTAGGCCCACCCTGCCCCTTTTTAGGTGGCATCTCCCAATTTGGGATTGCTCGGCCCAGCCTGAGGCCTTGCCGCCATAGTGGCTACTGTATTAAATAAAGGTGGGGGTGGTGAGACCTGGCACCTGATCAGCCACCAGGCCCTGGCTCTAGCATGGCCTAGGAGGCCTGTTGTGCCTTCTGCACGTGGCTCACCTGCCCCAGGGATTCTCGCCTCCCCCAAGGCCTAACAGAGGCAGGCCTTGCGCTCTCTGAGCAGGCTCTGAGGCCCTGCCACCAACGTGGCTGTAGTATTACTAATGGGGGGGTGAGGCCTGGTGCCGGATCAGCCATCAGGCCCTGGCGCTGGCAAGACCTGGAGGCCAGCTGCACTACTAAAAACTGATGGGGGGACTGTTAAGTAGGCCTCACCGTGTCCCAAAAATCCCCCCAGCACGCACTTGTTGCCCTCCCAAACTGAAATAAATGCAGGGAAATGCGACCCAAAGACTGCCTCGCCTGTTGCCAGGGGGTGAGGCCCAGTGTCTGATCGGCCACCAGGCCCTGTTACTAGCACAACCTAGGACGCCTGCAGTGCTATTAAAGACCGGGGGGAACTGCTAAATAGACCCAAATAGCCCCCTGCACACTTACTGCTCCTAAAACCAAAGGAAATTGAGAAATGCAGCCCAAAGACCACCTTGCCTGTTGCTGGTCACGCTCCGCTGCCCTGTCCATCCACAACGCCAAAGAACTGAAGAAGGGCAGGGAGGGAGGCAACATGGGCCTAAATCGGCTTGGCTGCCCTGCTCCACTGTGGCGTGCCACATCAGTGTGCCAGTGCTGTGTGTGTGCATGCCCCCCCTCGACAAGATGGTGGCACAAGATTTGGCCACGACTACAAAGCTGGCCCTACAACCCGGTAAGTCCTGGGGTACAGAGCTGAAATGTCCACCAACCACAAATTAGAATCTGTCAGGTTCTGATGCCTTAGTTCTGTGCATAAAGACAGAAACCTCTTTTACAGAACTATCCCTGGTTTGACACATTGCAAACAATAGCAGTTTAACAGTGACTCAAGCACCTGCTGGTATTCTGTTGAAGCACTGTATCTCCACAGCTAACACAGCAAATGCAAAACAGTTTACATGCAGTTACCTCTTTATACATTTTTCAAATAATTTTTTTACCACAGAAACCATATGATTTCTCTAGAGTGCTTTTTCCTATACTGTCCAACCTGAGAACTAAGATCAGCTGAAGAGGCTCTTCTCCATGTTATTTATTATTATTATTATTATTTGATTTATGTCCTGCCCTTCCTCCCAGCAGGAGCTCAGTTCCATCATTGGGAATTGCACACTGTGGAGATGTGGGAGAGGGCCTTCTCCATGTGGTATTTGATTTGTGGAATGCCCTCCCCTTTGTGGTCCAGCTTGTGCTGACCTTTCCTTTGTCTTAGTATCAGTAAGACTTGTTTTTTCTCTCTTGCTTTTGTGAATTGCTAAAGTACAGCTTGATATTCTGGTAGTTAGTCACTCCATGTGCTTGTAAGATTATTGTTAACTATTATTTTACCTATTGAATTGTTGTGTAATCTAGGTTGTATCCTACCCTGAAATGAAAATCTATGTAGGACAGATTATAAATATTTACTAAATAAATAAATGCTGCCTCCTCTATCTTCTGCTTTTTTCCTTTCCATATGACAGCCTGCTGTTACCCTATTGGACGTTGATATAGTCTGTCACCCACCTGTATATGAGGAGTGAAGAGGGCTCAGATCAATTCTGTACTTGGGTGTTCCCCTCAAAGCCTTTTGCAGTGATCAGAAATTGTACAAATTGTCAATATCAAAGAGCAGTGACATTTGGGATATCCCTTAGTTATGCATTACTCTTCAGTTTTTACTGTGGTTATTCTCATATTTTCTCATATTGTCCAGTAGGAAAACGTACTCTTTTTCTTTTCTTAATCTTATATGACAATGTCTTATCATGTTGCCTTTATTGAATTTCTCTTTTCTGCTTTCTGGTAATATTCTTCTAAATGCAGTCTGAACGCTCTGCTTTCTACTCTTTATTTCAGTTTCTTGTTCAGCCTTCTTCTACCATGTTCCTCTGCTCAACTGTAAACAAAACTTGCAATTCTTAAGATTTTTCATTCCCATAAATTGACTCTGTTCTCTTTCCTGATCCTTTTTCACTTCTGTGGAGCTGCTCCAAAGGCAGAGACTGTTCTCTTGTGTTTATTGGTAGCCCACCAATGAGAATCTTTCATTTTTCTATTTTTCCAGCTTCTCTAAGGATTCAGGAGATTTTTTTTTCTTATTGTATTGGGTAACTAACTATTGGCTGGAATTCTCTTGTCTTCCATCTTATTTCCCTGAGTCGAATGATACTCTACTCAGATAAATAAGAGATATTAACTAGTAGATTGAATAATAGGAATTCCTCAGGAAGAGGAACTGAAGAGAGCATTTTGGTAATTTTAATTCTTCTCCTAAAAGGTTAAAGTTTCCCAGGTTCTATTTTTTTAAGCTATTGTGCCCCAAAAAGGCAATGTTAAAACGGGGTATAAATATGGGAAACAAACAGGATGAACTTGAACTCTTAATACAGGAGAGTAAATACAACTTGATAGGTATAACTTCGTGGGATGACTCCCTGACTAGAATACAACAATTGAAGAATATAGCTTGTTCAAAAAGAACAGAAGGAATCGAAAGGGAGGAGGAGTCATGCTATATGTTGAAAATATATATCCCTGCACAGAAATACAGGAAAATGAGCTTGGTAGCTCTGTCAAGAATGCCTGATTTCTAAAATGGCTTTGAGGCAAAGAATTGTGGGAGAAGACATCTTGACTGTGATGGGGCCTCTGAGAGGTATGACTGCACAACTGAAGCTAATTAATTAGGCTGCAAGCAAGAATACCTGCTCATCAATGGAGACTAGTATTCAAGGCCACAGGCCTGGGAAGGTTGGAAAGTGTGTGACCGTTAGGTGTGAAAACTCCAAAAATGTTTCATCATCTGAAAGCCCCCTGATTGGCTAATTAATTCCTGGCTGTTGCTGGGCATTTTCCCATAAGAATAGGATTCTGACCTTAGGTCTTTATTCCCCAGTGTACCTGATGGTTGCTGATGCTACTTAGGTAGGGTTCCATCTTCCATTGGCCATCCAGTCTATACATCTCTGGGAAGATGTGGAACAATGAAGCTATTTTGCTGTTTACCTCTTTGTAAGTAGAGACTAGGCTAGACAGTTTTGTTATTTTATTTTGTAACTGTAACTCTCTGTATTTTACCTAGCCCTCAGGGGTGTGGATTTTAAGGAACCATTTTGCTGCTGTAGTTGTGCACTTATATTTTATTGAATAAAGCTACTTCTTATTTACCAGTGTGTGTTCATTGCAGGATGGGTTTTGGCTCTGAATCCAGCACCTTGGCCATCTTACCACAGACTACTGTATATTTGGATATTTTGCCTAAGACTCCAAGACAAGGAGTGTACTTTGCTTCTTGTCTGTTGGAATCCTTGGCAGGTCTATTTATGGTACTTTGGGTTTCCCCTTGGCCCAGAGCAGGTGACCAGATTAAGAGATGGTGGCCTAGTAAGGGGAGGCACGGATTTGTACCTTGCCAGGATCAATTGCCCTGGGTTCGGGAATTGAGTCCTGGGACTGAACTGGGGAGCGGTTCATGGCAAGCTCCACCAAGCGTATCTGGATTAAAATTAATGTCGCAAGGAATAAAGGAAACATGGTGGTTGGAGTCTTATTACCAACCACCAACCAAGGAGAAGACCAGGGTGAAACTATTGTAAAGCAAATTGCCAATGTTTCGAGGAGGCATGATGTAGTAGTAATAGGGGACTTCATTTACCCTGACATCTGTTGGGAGACAAATTCTGCCAAAACGGCCCCTCCAAGAAATTCCTGACTTGTGTTGGAGATAACTTTCTCCTACAGAAACTGGAGGAAGCAACTAGAAGATCGGCTATCCTTGTCTTGATTCTAACCAACAGATGACTTGGTGGATGATGTGGCAGTTATGGGAACCCTGGGGCAAAGTGACCACACTATAGTTGAGTACTTGATTTTAAAGGATGTAAAAGCTGAGAATAGCCATATGCATACCCTGGACTTCAGGAAAGCCAATTTTAATAAACTCAGAACAACTGTAAGTACGGTTCCACGGCAAGCAACCCTACTGAGAAAAGGAGTCCAGGATGGGTGGGATTTTCTAAAAAAAAAAAATTCTAAAGGCATAATGACAAACAATTCTGTCAAGGAAAAAAGGGGGAAGACCACAGAAGAAACCAATGTGGCTTCAGAGAAAAAGGACACATACAGGAAATGGAAGGAAGGTCAGGCCACAAAGGAAGAGTACAGACAGGTAGCATGGAATTGCAGGGATGGTGTCGGGAAGGCTAAAACTGAGAATGAGCTGAGGTTAGTGAGAGATGCCAAAAGCAACAAAAAAGCTTTCTTCAGGTACATCCTTGGTAAAAGAGAAAAGAAATGGTGGCACAGCTACTTGGTGAGGATGGCAAAATGATAACAGATGACCAAAAAAAAGAAGTGCTCAATTCTTGCTGTGGCTCAGTCTTTTCCCCAAAGAGGGTCTATGACCCTCCTGGGAAACATGAAGTTGAAGGGGCAGGATTACAGCTTGAGAATGATAGACAATGGTCAAGGAATACCTCATAACTTTGAACGAGTTCACATCTGCAGGGCTAAATGAACTGCATCCTAGAGTATTGAAGGAACTGGCTGAAGAACTCTTGGAACCACTGTCTATTATTTTTGTGAAATCGTGAAAGATGGGTGAAGTGCTGGATGACTGGAAGAGGGCTATGGCCCAATCTTCAAAAAGGGCAAAAAGGAGGAACATGGGAACTGCAGACCAATCAGCCTGACTTCAATCCCTGGGAAAATTCTGGAGCAGATTAAAAAGCACTCAATCTGTAAACACCTTGAAAACAACACAGTGATTACTAGAAGCCAACATGGATTTATCAAGAACAAATCTTGCCAAACTAATCTTACTTCATTTTTTCATGGGGTAACCTCCCTGGTAGACAGTTGGAATGCTATGAACATAATATATCTTGACTCCAGCAAAGCTTTTGACAAAGTGCCCCATGATATTCTGATTAGTAAGCTAGCTAAACGTGGGCTGGATGGAACAACTATCAGATGGATCCACAGTTGGCTGCAGAATCGTGCTCAAGGAGTGCTATCAATGATTCCTTCCCAAACTGGGAGGAGGTAACAAATGGGGTACCACAGAGCTTTGTCCTGGGCCCAGTGCTCTTCAATATTTTTATTAATTACTTGAATGAGGGGATGTAGGCAATGCTTATCAAATTTGCAGATGATACAAAATTGGGAGGGATGGCTAATACCCTGGAAGACAGAAACAAAATTCAACGGGATCTTCATAGGCTGGAGCATTGGGCTGAAAACAACAGAATGAAATACAACAGAGATAAGTGCAAAGTTCTACACCTAAGAAAAAGAAGCAAATGCACAGTTATAAGATGTGGGATACGTGACTCAGAAATAGTACATGCAAGAAGGATCTTGGGATTGTTGTTAATCACAAGCTGAATATGAGCCAACAGTGCAATATGGCTACAAAAAAGGTGAATGTTATTTTAAGCTGCATTAACAGAGGTATAGTTTCCAAATTACATGAAACATTAGTTCCTCTCTATTTGGCACTGGTTAGGCTTCACCTAGAGTACTGGACACTGCACTTTAAGAAGGATGCAGACAAACTGGAACAAGTTCAGAGGAAGGCAACAAGGATGATCAGGGGACTGGAAACAAAGCCCTATGAGGAGACACTGAAAGAACTGGGCATGTTTAGCCTTGAGAATACTGAGGGGAGATATGGTAGCACTCTTTTGAGTAATTGAAAAGTTGTCATACAGAGGAGGGTCAGGATCTCTTATCGATCATCCCAGAGTGCAGGACACAGAATAATGGGCTTAAGTTGCAGGAAGTCAGATTTCAGCTGAACATCAGGAAACCTCCTAACTGTTAGTGGTACGACAATGGAACCAATTACCTAGGGAGGTGGTGGACTCTCCAACACTGGAGGCATTCAAGAGGCAGCTGGGCAGGCACCTGTTGGGCATGCTTTAATTTGGATTCTTTGATTGAGCAGAGTTGGACTTGATGGCCTTACAGACCCCTTCCAACTTTACAATTCTGTTATTCTATCACATTTCAGTTCCAATGTGGAAAGTTCAGTGTTTGTCTCAACTCTAGAATCCTGCTTTGATAATCCTGGTTTAGAGTGAGGCCTGAAATCCCAATTTAAGTTTGGATAGCACAGAAACTGTGGTTCAAGAAACCGTGGAAGTTTTGTCAAAGCCAGAGAGGGGAGGAGGGAGCACACGGGTACATGGATTGTATCCAGTCCAATCAATCATGGCTTTTCGAACCAAGATTGTTGTCTGAACTGGGCCTTATTACAGTAGAACAGCTGGGGATTCACAGCATCCAACTTACCCCAGCCTAATGAAAAGGTGAGTTGGATTGCAGCCAAAGTGTCACAGAGAAGTTGAGGCTTGCTTATTTTCCTGAACCATTACAGCAATAGAGCCACAGGAGTATAGAGAGGAATCCCTAACAGCATTGCTACATTGGGTGGTGTAGAAGAAGTAGCAAACTGTGCCCCCGTCTGCTAACAAGTAAAGTGAGTTGGTGAGGGGTGCGGTATGACAGATTCCACTCTATATTTTAGCTGCTTGTGTACAAATCCGAGAGCCAGTGTGGTGTAGTGGTTAAGGTGTTGGACTACGACCTGGGAGACCAGGGTTCAAATCCCCACACAGCCATGAAGCTCACTGGGTGACCTTGGGCCAGTGAATGCCTCTCCGCCTCGGAGGTAGTCAATGGTAAACCACCTCTGAATACCGCTTACCATGAAAACCCTATTCATAGGGTCGCCATAAGTCGGAATCGACTTGAAGGCAGTCCATTTCCACTTCCATTATGTACAAATCTATTATATTTTCTCTGATTTCAGGAACATTGGTTGGACAGAAGGATGGACAGACAAACCAAATAATTATGACTCTTTAAATAACTGTTTAAATACAGTAGGGCCCCGCTTTGCAATGTTCCACTGATACAGCAGTTGTCAATTGCAGAAAGGCACCTCTCCAATGGCGCTTGTTCCACTTTTATGGTGTTTTTTGGGCGTCGGGCACCATTTTAGACAATGTTAGTCAATGCGTTCCGCTTTATGGCGGATTTCGCTTTACGGCGGCGGTCCAAAATGGAACCTGCCATATGAGTGGGGCCCTACTGTAAATATGCTTTAAACACTTTAAACAGAATATAGGGGCATTTTACCAAAAACCTCAGCTGTGCCCTTGGGCTTAAGGGTGCCTATTGCATGGTTTGCCTAGGGCACCAGTTGCTGGCAGCAAATCTAGGGCCACCCCTGGGTACACATCGGTCTTACCCTGATTGGAGACTATCTGGGAATCTCGTGTATGCTTCTCTAAGCTTCTCAGAGGATACGAGTAGGCTATAAATGTAACAAAAACATACAATGCTATTCATAACTGGTACCGTATATTCCAGCGTATAAGACGACTGGGCGTATAAGACGACCCCCAACTTTTCCAGTTAAAATATAGAGTTTGGGATATACTCGCCGTATAAGACTACCCCTGCTTATGACATGCAAGCAATGTACCTTACCGGTGATTGGCTGGTTGTTGTATACAAAGCCTATCGTGCGAAGGCAAGAATGTCTTTGAAGTCAAGACTAGGGGCGTCAGGCCCCTCCCACTCTCCAGTTCATTCTTGCCTTCCTACGAACAAGATTGAGATCCTATAGCGTAGCATTTAGCTAAGTATTTGTTTGTGTGTTTGTTTGACAGGGTGCGGAGGTAGTGTTTCTTGTGTGTCTCCCTAGTCCTTCCCTTCCCCTGTCTTGCTTTTCACTGCTTATTTCAGCTTATTTCATTTACCCGGGCAGTTTATTTTCCCTGTTGATTGTCTGACGGCCCCTAGAGCGACCACGGCTGCGGGTCTCTACGGCTTTGGCCGTTTCCGAGCTTTTCCCCCTGAGTTCTGTCACAGCCCTTGCGAGCTTGCGGCTGTGACTTTCCCGTAGCGGCTTTTCTGGGCTGGGTTGCCTCGAGCCGCGTTCTGTGGCGTCGTTGGAGAGACCGTGGCTGCGGTTCTCTCTCAGGCGGGAGCTTGCGGCTGCGGCTCCCTGCCTTTCCCCGCCACCTCTTTTTAGCTTGCCCGGGTATTGCCGCGCTCCACGGGAGCCTGCGGCTGCGGCTCTCTCATTAGAGAGATTCTTTTTCCTTAGCCGCACTCCGCTGCTTTAAATTCCGCCGGGGAGAGCTCTGCAGTCGGCGCCGTCGACTGCTTGTCCCTGCTGCCCTACACTTCACAGTATTCTCCTGGCCGTCCCTTCCTGGGGTTTTTCTTTTTCAGAGCCGCTAGTGCGGCTATCGGCCCCACGGCTGCTCCTACGAGCCTGTGCTGGGCAGTTTCTCCCCAGTTCAACAGCATACGGCCGCCATTGCCCCTTCTTCTCTGTCATTTTTTGACTTAATTTTCCCGCTGTTTTTCAGCACCCGGCGTATAAGACGACCCCCGACTTTTGAAAACATTTTCCTGGGTTAAAAAGTCGTCTTATACGCCGGAATATACGGTAGTTGCTTTGGAATAAAAATACATTTTTGTTCAGATTTTCAAGGAATTGCAGAAACAATAAAAACCCCAGAATAATTTTTTGGAATTCAGTAATGAAAATGTGTTTAGCTTGAAGTGAGTGATTTAATATCCATTATTTCTTCTGTCAAAAGAAAATATTTTAATCTTTTTAGATTATACTGTACAGTTAACATTCAAGTTATAGAATTCATAGCTGACCAGAAAAAAAATATTTATTTAAACTTTCAGCTTATTTAATTGGTATGTCTGCTGTTTTGGTTCACAGGTATTAGAAGAAATTTCATGTTACCCTGAAAACAATGATGCAAAAGAACTGAAACGTATTTTAACACAACCTCATTTCATGGTAAGCAAAGGTTGCAATGGCAGTTACATTTGTCATAGAAATCTCTAGTTTAGGGTACAAAATACCATCTGAAGCCTATAAGCATTAGAATTAAGATGTGTGTTTCACTAACGAGTATAAATATCACACAATAATATTGTAAATAGCTTGGATTTTGAAATCTGACAAAAGGTACTGTGTGACTCTGAGGCAGCATCATTATGTATGTAGGATATGTTAAATCTTCATAGATGTGGAGTAGGCACAAGAGATGACAGAATGTGATAACTGTTGTTTTCTTACAGGCCTTGCTTCAAACACATGATGTAGTGGCACATGAAGTTTACAGTGATGAAGCATTAAGAGTTACACCACCTCCCACCTCTCCATATTTAAATGGAGATTCTCCAGAGAGCGCCAACGGTGACATGGACATGGAGAATGTAACAAGAGTGCGATTGGTTCAGTTCCAGAAAAACACAGATGAACCAATGGTAAATAGGCAACTGTTGTTAGCTCCCATATAAAGATGTCTGAATCACATCCAGTCATTACCAAATGACAGACTGTGACTCACAAATGGATCCTAACTTTTGGAGACATGCTCTCAATCTTAATTTGTAGTTGTCAGTGCAGCTGCAGCTGTTTAGCCCAACTGTATCATTCTCTATTCTAATTCTGATCCAATTTTCCAAGAGCTGTTGCTTATGTAGCCTAAAGACAACAGCCATACACAAATGCAAGGAAGGTATCAGCAGATTCAGGGGAAGAATCCCAAAACATAGCCTAATGAGAACTGAACGTGCTTGGTGCCAGTGGAATGCTAGCTGACTGTTGGGAAAAACAGAATGGTAATGGAGTAGCTGGGAAAAGGAATGGTATGGTGTAGCTGGAAAAGAAGATATAAACACATAGATATAAAGATATCTTCCCATTCACTCATTTTCTTGCCATCTGGTGTCCACTTGCTTGATCGCTCTTGGCAGCCTCTTGCCTGAGAAGGGAAAGCTTTAAAGGCTACACACAAACACTAGAGAGAGAGAGACCATTTTGCTGTGGGAGCCCACCTGTATATACTAACAACTAATTTCTCTGAGTACCAGTCCATACGTAACTGAAACAGAATCAATGCACAAGAAGGAAATAGCAGGTGTGGGGAATTCTCAAGATCTGCGGAAGTACAACAATAAAATAAAAAATCCAGTAATGATTTGAAACGAATGCTGATGAAAGTTAGAGGAAAACACAAAAGAGGGCTACAGCTAAACATCAAAAAGACTAAAGTAACGACAACAGAAGAATTATGTAACTTTAAAGTTGACAACGAGGACATTGAACATGTCAAGGATTATCAATACCTTGGTACAGTCAAATGGAGACAATAGTGAAGAAATTAGAAGAACACTAGGACTGCGGATAGAGACAAAATGGAGACAATAGTACTGGGAGGGAACACTAGTACTGGGGAGGGAACTATGAGAGAACT
The DNA here is from genome assembly GCF_030035675.1 of Rhineura floridana. NCBI lineage: Eukaryota > Metazoa > Chordata > Lepidosauria > Squamata > Rhineuridae > Rhineura > Rhineura floridana. The sequence goes on along the minus strand of NC_084484.1, from coordinate 91,448,767 downwards.
AGAAGAGGAACTATGAGAGAACTAGAAAAGGTCCTCAAATGCAAAGATGTAACACTGAACACTAAAGTCAGGATCATTCAGACCATGGTATTCCTGATCTCTATGTATGGATGTGAAAGTTGGACAGTGAAAAAAGCAGATAAGAGAAAAATCAACTCATTTGAAATGTGGTGTTAGAGAAGAGCTTTGTGTATATCATGGACTGCGAAAAAGAGAAATAATTGGGTGTTAGAACAAATTAAACCAGAACTGTCTTAAAATGATGAAACTGAGGTTATCATACTTTGGACACATCATGAGAAGACATGATTCACTAGAAAAGACAGCAATGCTGGGAAAAACAGAAGGGAGTAGAAAAAAAGGAAGGCCAAACAGATGGATTGATTCCGTAAAGGAAGCCACAGACCTGAACTTCCAAAATCTGAACAGAGTGGTTTACAACAGATGCTATTGGAGGTCACTGATTCATAGGGTCACCATAAGTTGTAATCGACTTGAAGGCATATAACAACAACAACAAGGGTGGGAATAACCTCAAATCAAACCAATGAAGACTGAGCATGCTCAGTTGCAACAGAATTCCATTATGGGAAGGGGAATAGAATGGGAATTCTGGAAACCTGAATAACACTGCAGTGCTGAAAAGAAAGTAAAAGCCTTAATTTACAATGGAAAAGAAATGAAAACAACAGAATGAAATTTAACAGGGATAAGTGCAAAGTTCTGCACTTAGGAAAAAGAAACCAAATGCACAGTTATAAGATGAGGGATACTGGGCTCCACAATACTAAATGCAAGAATGGTCTTGGAATTGTTGTTGATCACAAGCTGAATATGACCCAACAGTGCTATGTGGCTGCAAAAACATATAATTTCCAAATCGCACAAAGTATTAGTTCCCCTCTATTCGGTACCTCATCTTGAGTACTGTGTCCAGTTCTGGACATCGCACTTTAAGAAGGATGCAGACAAACTGGAACAGGTTCAGAGGAGGGTTAACAAAGATGATCAGAGGACTGAAAACAAAGCCCTGTGAGGAGAAACTGAAAGAATTGGGGATGTTTAGCCTTGAGAAAAGAAGACTGAGGAGATACAATAGCACTTTTCAAGCATTTGAAGGGTAGTCACATAGAGGAGGGCCAGGATCTCTTCTCTATCATCCCACAGTGTAGGATATGGAATAATGCACTCAAATTACAGGAAGCCAGATTTCAGCTGAACATCAGGAAAAACCTCCTAACTGTTAGAGCAGTACAACAATGCAACCAGTTGCCTAGGGAGATGGTAGGCTCTCCAACCCTGGAGGAATTCAAGAAGCAGCTGGACAGCCACCTGTCGGGTATGCTTTAAGTTGGATTCCTGCATTGAGCAGGGGGTTGGACTTGATGGCCTTATAGGATCCTTCCAACTCTACTGTTCTATGATTCTATGATAGCTGTTCCAGCAACAAGGAATTTCACAGAAAAACAGACATAGATACTCTCAGAAAGGTTTGTTCAGATAATATTTCATATTTCTAGCTTAAAGTATCCTTTGTCTGAGTGAACATCAAATATTTAATAGATAAGGAGACAGAGTACAGATTTTGCCACATACGATACTCGTAATAGTAAAAACAAAAAAGGAAATATTATATTTGCCCCGATGAAGCATTGTGCTCTAAATGCTTACAGCCTTTCTGGATGTACCTGCGACACAGATCTTCTGAATGAATATTGATTGAGAACACAAAAGAGATGGCAAGAATATTTCCTTGGGAAGTTTGCCTGATAAGCATTCTAAAGAACAACTGGTTGCTGTTGTAGATGTAAATCTTTGGCTTCCACAAAACTTTCAATAGAATTGGCCATTTCTTCAGATGGTTCAGATATTTATTTATTTTTTAAAAAATACAGAACAGCCTGGTGGCTGCATAAGGGAAGTAATATCAGAGCTAGCATATCCCTAGTTGGTTTTCCAGCATGTCAAATTTGTGATGTTCTGGAAATTGCTGTGAGTGCAATGACTGTGGGGAAAATGCTGTGGTGCTTAAGCAAACTGCTGCTTGAAAGTGGTAGCTTTGTTACTAATACTGATGCTTCTCATTAGTAGGTAACTGAAACAAAGTCTGTATTTGACTTCCAAATGTTAAGAGCAAAGAAGGCATAACATAAAACCAAAAAGAATACAGTTCAATAAAAGCACTTTCTGTAACCCATGCACAGACCTTGTAACTTGAAACACAGTGGCTCAAACGTTACTTCCACCACATACCTGTATCCCTGGAGAATACTCACATGGACAAATTTTTGAACATCTGAACTGCTTTTAATTTCTGAAGAAAGTTGTGGTTGACTGTTTTCTGAAGTATTGATTTCTTTTACTAGGGAATCACTTTAAAAATGAATGAGCTGAACCACTGCATTGTAGCAAGAATTATGCATGGAGGAATGATTCATAGGCAAGGTAATGTTGGCACAATAGTAAATTAGCACAACTTTCATATGCTACTCTACAAATACTCAGGTGTCATTGGGGCTTAGAGGCACTGAGTCCAAATGGCACCAGAATATTTAGTGCTACGAGTCATTCAGTGGCTATGGTCCTGTTGTCATACTTGCTGCATAGAAATGCTTCAGGAAATGGCATAATGGAAAGCTTGCTTGCTTACTTACTACTTTTTGTGAACCAGGGAGTCTTGAGTAAGGCCTAATTAAGACATGGGCTAATTGGACTGCGGCCATGGGCTCACCTCTAATAAGTTGTGCATGGTTCAATTCCTACAACACAGCATTTTCTTTCTGCCATGCCTTATGTTCTCTCCTGCCATCTCTGCATTTATTGCTCAGTATGAATGTGATTTTAAATTATATTTGGTTTTAATTATTGTATCATTTTATGATTGTTGAAAACCACTTCGAGGCATTTTAGCAAAAAGTGGTCTATGCCAGTGGTTCCCAACCTTTTTTTCCCATGGACCACTTGAACATTGCTGAGGGTCCACAGTGATTTTTCTGCCTATCGTAGCAATTATGTCATGCACAGTGCTAGATGCAGTATGATTTTTAATTGTACTTTTATTACTTCTTTTATTTATATTGTGTTTTATTATATTACAATTTGAATTATGTGGAATTCAAATTGTAATACAATATTAGAAATAAAAGAAGGAACTTAACATCAATATGAGTATTTAATGCAATAGATGCATATGGATCAGAAATGGGAGGGATTTGTGTGTGAAGGTGGGATTGGTTCGAAAAGGCAAGTAATCTATATAAGGGGTGGAAAAGAGCTGATAAAGCTTCTACTCAAAGCGCTCCACAGACTGTCAGTATTTCCCCTTGTCCTCCTTCAACCTTTCCCTCCCCAAAATCTGTTTTGTGTCTTCCACTTCACAAACCTCATCATGCAGCCAATCCCATACATATTTACTCAGAGGTAAGCCCCACAGAGATCAATAGTAGCTGTGTATAGGACTACAGCCTTAAAAGTTTGATCCCATGCACCTTTACTCAAAAGGAAGCCCATGTTCTATGGAGCTTACTCACAAGTGAGCAGTTCGCAGCCTTGATCTCTTGGTTTTACTCCTCATGTCTTTTAATGCAGCCGACACCACTCATATTGAGAATGTTCAGACTGTTGTGGAGGAAGACTTCCACTTTGAAGAGGGGTATGGTACATTATGGGGGCTAGAAAACAGGGGAAAGGAAGTCTAGAAGGTGTAAGGGGAATGACAGAGTTGTAAAAAATGAAGAGTGCTATTTGTCAAGACCTCAGCACATGCATGCACACACCAGAAGAGACAAAGGATGGAAAGAGATGTTGGTACCATTCCCCCGTCCCCCGTGGGGACGACTTTTCATATCTAGTAATCTTCCACATCTCCAAACAGATATAGAAGAAAGAGACAGAGAGAAGGGGAAATGTGAATTGCTTTGCTAGTCCTGAGGGAGGGAAGCAGGCTGGATGGAAAACAACATAATGGAGCAGCCACTGCTCCCATCCCTCACAGATACACTACAGCATGAAGCTCTCAGACCACAGTGTAGGAATCCCTGGTCTATACATTTCATAAATAAGCAGATGTGCATTAAAAGCATGAGTCCATTCTTTCCATTCATGGCCTACTGCCTAGATATGGGTTGGGTGTTATTTAAATAAAAACTGCACAGAATATGATGATCCACAAAAATATATATAATTTTAAAGGCTCAGTAGTGTACATAAGTTAGGTTACTTCAACTGTGGCTGTGTGAGCATGTGTGCGCGATTACACATGTGTGTACATACACAGATGCAAATGTTGCGTGTGAGTTCAGAACTGGGGACAATCCAACAAAGTAGTTATATTAGTGCTAGGATTTCCATTTATGCAATGGAATTTGTACCCTTCAGCTCCTTTCCCTACACGTCCCCTGCACCCTTCCCAAATCTGCTCCAGAGGGTTAGGGGAATACCCAGAATAGATTGGGGAGCACTGGGAGAAGAAACAAGTTCTATTGTGCTGCTGTAAGTCCTTCTGCGAATGGAACTACTTCATTAGATACCACCCAGAGTAGGGCACCCACTGCAGCCAGTACAACCTCCTAATCTAGGGCACATCATGACCTTTATCTGCTCCTGGTCCTCAGCAGTGTGTCATCTGCAGCTCACTCTCAGTGGGCAATACTAAGAAGTTTCTATAATCAAGTTTATTTTGAGACAGAATATTAGCCCAAATTTAAGGAGAGATTTCTTGAGACAAATAGTTTTTAAATCGAGTTTGTGAGTATATGCTCATTTCCTCTGTTGTTTGAGGCACCAAAAGTGCCAGTGCCTTTTAGTGTTTGTTCTAGGGTGTTTGGTTTCTTTTTTGTTTATCTGCCAAAAATAATAGTGTTAATAGTACATAGTTAAGCTTTAAAATAGTCAATAAAGCTTTACTAATAGAATTACACACCTAACTACACTACAATGGTACACAGTAAACACGGGAAATTAATTCTTTTTTGAATAAAATCATTGGACAGAGAATACATCCATTGCTGCTTCTTGAAGCCTGAATATCTGTTCTAGTAATTAAGTTTTATAAATACCTGTCCTAGATTGACTTATTACAGCCTCATAGCTAACTTGTTAGTTCCATCATTTTGGCTATATTCTGTATTTCCAGTAAGGTGCAATTACAGTTTTTGCTAACATGAACATATTTATAGCAAATTCCAAATCTATTTCCCACACCAGAATCCATAATAATCATAATCATAATCATAATCATAATAATAATAAATAGTTCATGGTCAAGTAATAATCAATTAATTCAGTTATTTTATCAACTGCCAACTCCCAGAATGCTTAAACGATATCACATGCTCAGCAGTAATGATAGTAGTTTACATTATGAGCCCCATGCATCCTACATGAAGTGTTTAAATAACTGATATTTCTTAATTTTTATGGAAATAACATTTGTGGATATCACTGGAAGTCTATCCCTGCTTGCAAGATAAAGCTTCAGGGTAAGGGGAAGTCTAGACTAAACCCATCCATCAGCCAGAGAAGGAGCAGCTATGTGAACTTTCTCCTTTTGTCCCTGCCGAGAGAACACTCCACTTCAATTTGTATAAGAGTACTGAACTAAAAGCTTTCCATTGTCCTCTTTAATTTTTAGCATGATGACGACAGTTTACTTTAATATAATTTCATGTATGACTCCTTGTACAGTAGGGCCCTGCTTTTTGGCACCCTGCTTTTCAGCATTCCGCTAATGCGGCAGTGCCAGCGGAGCAATCAGCTGTAGCGCGGGGAGCTCCAGCTGCCGCACTCCAGCTGACAGTGATCAGCTGTAGCTCGCGAACTCCCCACGCTACAGCTGATCACTCTCAGCTGGAGCGCGGCAGCTGGAATACAGTAGGGCCCCACTTTCCAGCAGTTTTCACTTTTCGACAGGGGCCTGGAACATAACCTGCCGTATCAGTGGGGCCCTACTGTATTGCCATCCTTTTTCTTTGGGATTTGGCACTTCTCTTACACAGTGTCATCTTATTTTCCTGCTTCTGTAGGTACACTCCATGTGGGGGATGAAATTCGGGAAATAAATGGAATCAGTGTAGCAAATCAAACAGTAGAACAGCTACAGAAAATGCTTGTAAGTATGTGAAAGGTTGTTCATCTAATTTTTCTAATTTTTTCATGTAGGAATGAAAACTCATATATTTGCCCCTTTCTCCTTACTAAAATACTGAAGTCGAGCATTGTGTGACCTGTGCATCTACACTACCATTAAATTACAGTGCTCAGGGGGTTGTTTTTTCAAGAGATACTTCTCGGCAAGCCCAACCTCAAAGCATGTTATGGTCTTTGTTCCTCTCCTCTTTTGATTTTCTTATCAACCAAAGTTGGACAAGTTATGTTATGGATATGCAAAGTAAGTCACCGGTCTGATCTGCATGTGCCAGTTGCATATTTCCTTAAGAAGCAGGCTTTTACCCTACATTTAAATCACTGAGACTTAAAACTTAGTAAAATAAGAAAAAGCTACTTTACTTACAGAAATACACAGTAGATAGGAAAGGCATACCTAGTTCTAACTAAGTTAAGTTGGAGACACAATGCCCAGACTTGGGTATTGCCGTCATGGCTCAGGCAAGAGAGCAAAGACAAAAATTTCTCTCTCCTTGCACAGTCAAAGTAGAAGACAAAGGAATGCGGGGCAGATCAGCTTCCCCAAGCATATCAGTTTACAATGGAAGGAAGTTAGGTAGAGAAGAGCACAGGTAAAGGTAGGCAAGCCTAGCCAGCTGGAGGACCCTAATTCTATATTCCTTCTGGAATACAAACAGTAGAACCCAAACAGGAGTTGCTCTTGCGCCACTTCAAACACCCCTTCTCAAGTAGTGTTTGGTTCAGCCCACAAGGTTCATCTTGTCTCACAGCTTGCAGTATCTGACTTTGCCCAACGCCTTCATCAGAGCGTCTGCAGTCATGTCTTCTGCTGGACAGTATTCCATCTTAAGTAGTCCTCTATGGTAGGTATCTCTAATGAAATGCTTCCTGTCTATGTGCTTGGTTTGTGAACTCATCCCTTCTGACTCCATGAGTCTGATGCATCTTTGGTTTTCTTCATGCATTATGACAGGCCCAGGTATAGAGATGCCTAATTTTTGAACAGTTCGAGTGGCCATGTCAACTGTCTGCTTGTTTCAGAAGCTGACAAATACTCTGCTTCGGTGAAGAGAGTGCTACAGTCTCTTTTTCTTACGTGCCCAGCTGATCACTGTGTCTTCATAGTAGAAGATGTTTCCACTGGTGGATTTTCGATCTATAGTGTCTTCAGCCCAATCATCATCTGCATATCCCACTAGTTTGCAATCTCAGGTAGCCACTAACTTCAGTTTCATAGTTTCAGTGCCCTTCAGATATCTTGCCACTTTCTTGATTGCTTCTCAGTCCTTCTTGGTTTCTGAGCTGGTTTTTCTGCACAAGTATCCCACTACTACCACCACATCTGGCTTGGTAACACTGCTGATATATAGAAGTTTCCCGATGGCTTGTCTATAGCTCTCATGGTCTTCCCATGGTTGTTTGTTGTGGTCCGGTTTCAGGTATCCTAATCCCATTGGAGTAGGTGCTGGATGTTCATCCTTTAGTCCTAGACTCTTGAGGAGGTCTTGGATCTTTTGTCTTTGACTCAGCAAGAAGAATCAATCATCTTCTCTTTCAATTTGTATTCCAAGGTAGTGGGTAACATCACCTAAGCACTTCACTTCAACCTTCTTGTTGAGATGATTCACTAGTTGTTGCTTGTTCAGTTGGTCTTGATAAGCCAACAGTAGATCATTCATGTAAATCAGTAGGTAAGTCCATCTGTTGTTCCTGAATCTGCTATAAAGGCATGGCTCTGCTTTGCCTTGTACAAAGCCTTCTTTCAAGAGCATTTTGCTCAGTTTCTCATTCTAGGCTCTAGCAGCCTGTTTAAGTCCAATTGATGGATTTTTGAAGTTTACACACTAGGGTTTCTTTTCCTGGAACTTCAAACCCTGGTGGTTGTTGCATGTAGATTTCCTCTTCTGATTCTCCATGCAGGAATGCTGTTTTTATATCCATGTGCTCCACCTGCATTTTCTTTTTAGCAGCAACACTCAGAAGAGTTCTGATGGTTGTGTGTCTGACTACAGGAGCAAATGTTTGATAGTAGTCTTGTCCTTACTTTTGAGAATATCCTTTGGCTAGTCTTTCCTTGTATCTTTCAATGGTTCCTTCAGCATCCAGCTTTTTCTTGAATATCCACTTGCAGCTTACAGCTTTTCTTTCTTGAGGAAGCTTGGTCAGTGTCCAAGTTTTATTCTTGTGTAGAGCTTCCAGCTCTTCCTTGGCTGCCTGCCTCCACCTCCCAGATTTGGGTAAAGCTTCAGTCTCTTTCCAGGTCTCTGATTCTGGAAGTTTAACTCTCATAAGTTAAGCAAATCTTCCTGGTGGTACACCTTTGTTGGTGCATTCAGAGCATCTGTGTGCTGGCGATTCGGCTGCCCCTTCTGGCTCTGATTCCTCTTCTGGCTCAGACTCCTCATCTTCCTCCACTGGTGTATTACTGTGATGCCTTCTGTTGTGGAAGAATAGCCCAGTGTCTTCTTCCATTTCTCTGTCATCTGTTTGATGTGGAGTCCCTTCTGATTGGTGTGCACACTTTCCTTCATCACAGTGGAAGGCTCTGTATGCTCCAACTTCACCAGTTTTGGGCTCTATGACTTGGTATCCCTTCTGTATTGAAGAATATCTGATGAATATTCCTTCCTTGCCAGTGTTGTCAAATTCTGGCCACTTTTGTTTCAGAATGTGCACGAAGGTCTTGCACCTGAACACGAGACCCACGTGGTGTGCGCCCATGCCATAACTCCAAATGTGTCTTGTTGGTAGCTGCTGCCAAAAGTCAGATAGGTGGCAATAACTGCTGCTTCTCCCCAGTATTTCTGTGGTAACTGTGCATCTTCCAACAAGAGTCTGGTTCATGCGTTCTGCTACTCCATTTTGTTCTGGAGTATAAACAACAGTAGTCTGGTGCTCTATGCCTTCCTCATGTAGAAAGTCTTGCATAGCCCTGGACACAAATTCTGCATTGTCAGATCTTACAATTTGTGGCTTTCTGCCAAATTGGTTGGATACAATTCTGATACAGTTCTTAAGTTTTTTAAGTGCTTGCCTTTTCTCTTTCAGTAGGTACATTATAGTAAACCTCAAGTAATCATCTATGAAAGTAAGCATGTATAAATTTCGACCCTGTGATGGCATTCTAATAGGTCCACAAAGGTCTGTGTGAATTAATTCTAGAGGTTTTCACTTTTCTTAGGAAATTTTGGTTTCACACTTTTTGTCTTTATACAACATTCACATTTTTCTGTGGATTTACATTGTCCAATTTTAGTGCCCTGGGCCAAATTTTCCTTCTCTAGAGCATTGATTCTGGCTAAGCAGGCATGTCCCATTCTTCAATGCCAAACATGTACATATCCAGAATCACATTGGCTATATTTGCATGCATAGTTACAAAATATTCCAAATGCAGAAGTCCATTTTTCAATTTTGCAGTTCAACACACTTCTTGGTCTAAAACTCGACAAATTTTGTCACATAAATGAAGTTCACCCCCAAGTTCCATTATTTTTGTGGCACCTATTAAGTTATCTTTAAAAGCTGGAACAAATAGGCAATTGTTCAGTTCACGTGCAGTTCCTATTCCTTGTGAACAGAAAACATCTTCAGCAGTCAGCAGTCCGAGCTGCATGTGCCAATGTGTGTATTTACCTAAGAAGCAGGCTTTTACCTGCATTTAAATCACTGAGACTTAAGACTTAGTAAAATAAGAAAAAGCTACTTTATTTATAGAAATACATAGTAGATAGGAAAGGCATACCTAGTTCTAAGTTGGAGGCGCAATGCCCAGACTTGGGTATTGCCCTCATGGTTCAGGAGAGAGAACAAAGACAGAGATGTCTCCACAGATAGTCAAAGAAGATGACAAAGGAGGTGCTGGTCAGCTTCCCTGATCATATCAGTTTACAACAGAAGGAAGTTAGGTAGAGAAGAGCACAGGTAAAGATAGGCAAGCCTAGCCATCTGAAGGACCCTAACTCTGTTTTCCTTCTGGAATACAAACAAAAGAACTCAAACAGGATTTGCTCTTGCCCCACTTCCAACAAGATAGACTACTGTCATTAACAGAATGTTTCAGTTGGGATGCTTGTTTAGGAATGAAGAGATTTGTCAGTTTCTGTTCTCCCTGTTTCTCATTGTTTCAATCTTAAATTCAGTTCTCCACATTTCTGCAGTAATTTTGCAAATTTTATTTTAAAAGAATCCTCATGAAAATTCCCCAACATTGAGGAGCAGATTTCTCCTAATAAATACATTTTTGTAGGTAATTTTGACTAATGTATTCATTATTACAAGCAGTTTCTCATCATATATTGCATTTTTGTATGTTATTTTCACTCATTTCTTGTTGCTTATGTGCCTTCAAGCCGATTACGACTTATGGCAACCCTATGGATCAGCAACCTCCAATAGCATCTGTCGTGAACCACCCTGTTCAGATCTTGTAAGTTCAGGTCTGTGGCTTCTTTTATAGAATCAATCCATCTCTTGTTTGGCCTTCCTCTTTTTCTACTCCCTTCTGTTTTTCTCAACATTATTGTCTTTTCTAGTGAATCATGTCTTCTCATGATGTGTCCAAAGTATGATAACCTCAGTTTCATCATTTAGCTTCTAGAGACAGTTCTGGTTTAATTTGTTCTAACACCCAATTATTTGTCTTTTTTGCAGTCCATGGTATGCGCAAAGCTCTCCTCCAACACCACATTTCAAATGAGTTGGTTTTTCTCTTATCTGCTTTTTTCACTGTCCAACTTTCACATCCATACATAGAGATCAGGAATACCATGGTCTGAATGATCCTGACTTTAGTGTTCAGTGTTACATCTTTGCATTTGAGGACCTTTTCTAGTTCTCTCATAGCTGCCCTCCCCAGTCCTAGCCTTCTTCTGATTTCTTGACTATTGTCTCCATTTTGGTTAATGACTGTGCCAAGGTATTGATATTCCTTACCAAGTTCAATGTCCTTGTTGTCAACTTTAAAGTTACATAAATATTCTGTTGTCATTACTTTAGTCTTCTTGACATTCAGCTGTAGTCCTGCTTTTGTGCTTTCCTCTAACTTTCATCAGCATTCGCTTCAGATCATTACTGGTTTCTGCTAAGAGTATGGTATTGTCTGTATATCTTAAATTATTAATATTTCTCTCTCCAGTTTTCACACCTCCTTCATCTTGGTCCAATCCCACTTTCCGTATGATATGTTCAGCATATAGATTAAACAAGTAAGGTGATAAAATACAATGCTGTCGCACAGCCTTTCTGATGGGGAACCAATCGGTTTCTCCATATTCTGTCCTTGCAGTAGCCTCTTGTCCAGAATATAGGTTGCCCATCAGTAAAATCAAATGCTGTGGCACCCCCATTTCTTTTATAGCATTCCATGGCCTTTCATGATCTACACAATCAAAAGGCTTTGCTGTAATCTATAAAGCACAGGGTGGTTTCCTTCTAAAATTTGTTGGTCCATTCCGTTATCCAACATATGGTTGCAATATGATCTCTGGTACCTCTTCCCTTTCTAAATCCAGCTTGGACATCTGGCATTTCTTGCTCCATATATTTTAAGACCCTTTGTTGTAGAATCTTGAGCATTACTTTACTTGCATGGGATATTAAGGCAATGGTTCGATAATTACTGCATCCCCTGGGATCCCCTTTCTTTGGAATTGGAATGTATATGGAACACTTCCAGTCTGTGGGCCGTTGTTTAGTTTTCCATATTTGTTGACAGGTTTTTGTCAAAATGTGGACAGATTCAGTCAGTATCTAGTAGCAACTCTGTTGGTATGCCATCTGTTCCTGGTGATTTGTTTCTTCCAAGTATTTGAAGAGCAGCTTTCACCTCACATTCTAAAATTTCTGGTTCTTCATCATATGGTTCCTCCATGAATGAATCTGTCATCCTTGCATCTCTTTTATAGAGTTCTTCAGTGTATTGCTTCCATCTTGCTTTTATTTCATCTCGGTCAGTCAGTGTGTTCCCCTGTTGATTATTCAACATCCCTACTCTTGGTTTAAATTTCCCTTTAATTTCTCTAATCTTTTGGAATAGGGCTCTTGTTCTACCCTTTTTGTTGTCTTCTTCTATTTCTATACAATAACCATTGTAATAGTTCTCTTTGTCCCTACGTACTAGTCGCTGTATTGTTGCTATTAGGGTTCTGCCCGTGTTTCTATCTCCTTTTCCTTTTGCTTTCCTTCTCTCTTTAACCATTTTAAGAGTTTTGTCAGTTATCCATTTAGATCTTTCTCTCTTTTTAACGAGAGGTATTGTCTTTTTGTATTCTTCCGTGATAATGTCTCTGACTTCACTCCATAGTTCTTCTGGTTATCTGTCAACTAAGTTTAAAAACTCAGATCTGTTTCTTATTTGATCTTTATATTCTTCTGGGATGTTATTTAAATTGTATTTTGGCCTTACAATTGTTTTGTTGTTCTTCTGTAGCTTTACTCTGATTTTCTATATGGCCAATTCATGATCTGTATCACAGTCTGCTCCTGGTCTTGTTTTCACAGAAAGTATGGAACTTCTCCATCTTTTGCTACCAATTATATAATCAATTTGATTCCTATATTGACCATTTAGTGATGTCCACGTGTACAGTCGTCTACAAAAAATGTATTTGCGAGAAACAAATTATTTTCACTCAAATATTCATTCATATGTTCGCTTTCCCCTGATATATGCATTTTTGTAAACAATGTTTGGTTGGTGAACTGCATTGCAAATTTTGAGTAAGAGCTAATTTCAAAGAATACATGTGTTTTGGTTCTCATTCTCCAGTGGACGTCAGGACACCACCAAGTGGGTATTGTCTTCTCCTTTTGCTTGACGCAGGAAAGAGGTAACGCTCCAAAAGACTCTCACCTCAGCCCCTCCCACAGAGTGTCAGTTTGTTTTCCTGCCTCGCTTGAGCAGTACTGTTTTCACCTTGCTCTTCGGTCTGTCTGCCTTATATCCTTATTTAAAATCACAAATCTTTCTCTATAGTTTTGATCTTTTATGTCTGAATGCTTTTCTGAGTGGTTTGCAGTTGAAAATTGTTTACAGATATTTTCTAATGAAATGGTGTGCTTGTCTGAGAGATTAAGTGTCAGTTGTGTCCATTGATCAGTTTATTATATTGTTAAATTAATTGCCCTAAGCATTTAATTCCACTTCATTTAATGAATTTCCTGGGTTGTTTCAACTGATTATTATACAGCCACAAGAGTGGCTGTATACTATAGCCAGTGTGGGTTTTTCACATTCTGCAATATTAAATTGAAAATACCCCCATGCCATTCTGATGCTTCCCATAAGCTCATTTCAAAACAAAACCTTACAAAACTTACAGTTCTGAACTCAGAAATGCTTGCTTAACAACCCTCTCAATTTTCATGGCGATACACAAGACAGTCAGAGAGAATAGAGAGTTCAAAGTGTAAAAAGAGAGAGAGAAAACCCAGAGCCCTTTTGGACTTTTTTCTCTGAGAGTTCTCATAATCTGTTGAAATTCATTAAAAATCAGCCATATTCACAGAGTATCTATAATCCTAATACTGACCTTGCCCCATACTCTGACCTTCATCTTCTGCAGTTTAAAAGTTAAAAAAATGCCTGGCTGATTTTTAATTAATTTAATAAATTTTGGCTGGCAGCCTATGATAACGCGGGGCATGCTCAGTAAGAACCAACTGTCAGAATTCTAAAAGCCAGATTTACAGCTACTGGGCTTGCCTAATCAGGGGGTCACACCCACACCAGACTTTGATTCCACTTGAGGCAGTCATGGCTTCCCTCAGAGAATCCTGGGAAGTGTAGTTTGTGAAGGGTGCTGAGAGGAGACTCCTGTTCCACTGAGAGAGCTCCAGCTGCCAGACTGATTTAATAGTCAGCCACTCTGATTGAAGGTCTGTGAGGGGAACAGGGCATCTCCTAGAAACTCTCAGCACCCTTCACTAACTACACTTCTCAAGATTCTTTGAGAGAAGCCATGACTGTCCAAAGTGAAATAAAGGCCTGGTGTGGCTGTGGCCAGAGACAGCTTTGGTTTAAATTTGGGTGGGAGGCTACATGTGCCTGCTGTAGAATAAAAAGGTGGGGGAAAGCCTGAAAAAGAATGATGCTGTTCACAATGTTTTCGTTTTGGAAAGGAAAGGGGCTTCCCTTCTGCCCAGTGCTCAGAGGCACATATTACCAAATTCTTCCAAGCTACACAGGAAGTGGATTGGACTGTGAAAGACCAACCCAAATGGTGTTTGCATTTTGACCAATTGGTAGGGCAGTCCAATATCTCAGAGAGGAGTTCAGGTCTCCTGCTCCCCTGGTGCATTCACTATAGCTGCCCAATTTCCCTGCTTTTTAAAGTTTGATAGATATAGCTGTGGGCTATAGGTACGTTCTTAAACCGCAAGGTTTTTTGCCTACAGTATTAGTGAACAGAGCAGTACATTTCTTAAACAAAAATAACCAAAAAAACTTTAAGAAACCCTATTCCTACTATTGGCGAAATGCTTAAGGATCAAACTAAAAGTTCATCAGAGCACTCTAAAAAATTAAAATCAGTACAGAAAGTGGTAGGAGCAGTTGGCACGGTAGCACCTGCAGCCCACTTTGAGAAGAAAACGTTGGTTAAAAATACAAGCCGCAGCAGCACGCCTAGAGGCAGCCACCATGTTGGGCAACAGAAAACAGCCTCACAGGCAGTGGGTGGCCTGTTACCTCTTGCAGTAGCAGAGAAAGTGGCCAGTAATATTCATGAAAGCCTGACAGACCCTGCAAGCTATGCAGTAGCAGAGCACTCGGAGGGAAAATGCCACCAAAACTAAGGAGAAAAACAAGAAGAATTCAGTGTTGCCATCTACATTACATTAGAGTGCAGAAGAGCAGGTTATGTGGGAGCGCAAAACCAGCAGTGGGTGGCAGCAAATTATGAGATGCCCTCTGATAATGAAAGGGCTCCAGATCCACTGGTTCTTTTCTTTTCAGATTTAGAGGAGGAAGAATTCACTAGTTTTAATGCACAGCAGCCTGAACTTCAACAGACCTGTTCAGAGACTGTGTCTGTGCGTTATGCTGCCACCTGTGGTCAAAACCAGCAACAACAGCATAAACATTGAACACTGACAGTTAATATGGTCTCTGCTGCCACCACCTATTACAACCAGGAATTTCAACAGGTGGAAGCTTTTCATTTCAGTCTTGCTGCATTAAATCACACTAGAAAAACCCTGATGGATGACATTTCTGCAGAACTAGCTGCATTTTGCCAGTCTTTTCACCTGCACAAACACAGCAAGTTTCACAATCACACCCTGCAACAGTGAATAATCAATTACTTTCCAGTACATTGCAGCACAGTGCTCATTTGAATCAGGCAGATAATGCTATTAATGAGCAACAGGGGCTACAGAGAACATGTGCAAATGCCCCACCAGATTGACATGATGTGTCCAGAAGTAGAGAGCAGAGGGTAATGACACAGAGATCTGGCAGACAAAATACTGATGTGCAACAGATTGTGTATGATGATTCAGTTGTCTCACTGGAGAGTGGGACGGAGGAATGCAGTATTAGAGTTAAAGGACTCAACTACTGAGGCACCTTCTGCATCCAGGGGAGCCAATGTACTTCCAGAAACAAAGCCTAACAACAAAGTGGTCAAAAATGCCATCACTTCTCAAGAAATTAATGAAATCAGAATGGGAATCACCAATTCAGTCTAAAAACTCAGTGTCATATGCTAATAAATTGTACCTTCTAGAATCAGAGTTTATGGAGCAGCTGAGGACTCCGGCAATTGATGCTCCAATTTCTGCTTTAGTGTCCAGAAATTTCCTGTCAGGGGATGGGGATGCTCTATTGAAGGATCCCACAGAACAAAAGCTAGATTTGGCATTAAAGAAAGTACATGAGTCTACAGCATTGATCCTGTATGCTTCATGTGCAGCATCTGTGTTCTCAAGGGCAGCACTACTGTGGCTTGATGATGTTTTGGACAATCAAGATCCAGAGAGACCCAATCAAGATCAGGATCCAGAGAGACTCAGGAAAACCATTCTGAAGCTTTCAAGAGCAGAGGCACTTATTGCAGATGCAACAGGAAAAGAAGAAGACAATGCCAGAAACAAATCAAGAAGAGATGACCAGAGTCCCTTTCATTGTTACCAACTGTACCAGACTTACTATCCATCCAGATTTGGCGGAATGGGGCAAGATTACCATTCCAGCGGGCAGACCTAGGGTCGATCAAGATTCCAGCCGCACAACCAGCAGCAAACTGGAGCACATGTTCCAAGTTCAGCCACCAGCAACAGAGGTGGAATGCAACAAATACTGGAGTATTTCAAACTCCAGTAGTAGAAGGCAGGCTACTAAGTTTTGCACTATGGTGGAAGACAACATCTGACCATTGGGCCAAGGAAACAATGTGTCATGGGTATCAAATAGTATTTCAGGCTGCACCTCCAGATATATAGCATCACCAGTTTCTTTGGATCCAGAGAAGTAAGACTAGTTCAGGAGGCAATAGATAATCTGCTGCAGATAGCAGCTATAGAACCATTTCTACAGGACCAGAAGTTCTGTGCTGTTTATTCTCTGCTCTTTATCATGCCGAAGGAAGTGGGTGCTTAGAGAGCTGTATTGGACGTAAAATTCTTGAACAGATTGGTAAAGTGCCAAAAATACTGCATGGAGACACTGATTTCAATAAGAGAAGCATTGCAACCATGAGACTTCCTAGCCTGCATAGATTTGACTGAGATTTATCTCCATGTGCCAATTCATTCACAGCACTGCAAGCAGGGCTGTGGAGTCGGTAGGTCAAACCTTCGACTCCAACTCCTCTATTTTTCTACTGTCCAACTCCCAACTCCTCTATTTTTCTACTGTCCAACTCAGACTCCTTCATAAATGGCAAATGTATATTAATTTTTCTACTGTCCGACTCTGACTCCTTCATAAATGGCAAATGTATATTAATGTATTAATATTAATATTAAAATATTAATTTTATTTTGAAGTTGGAGTCAGTACATTTCTACCAACTCCGACTCCAGAATTGCTTCCAACTCCGACTCCACCCAAACTTGCTTCCGACTCAGATTCCACAGCCCTGACTGCAAGTATCTTCATTTTGCTTATGGCAACCAACATTACCAGTACAGGGCCTGAAGAATGCCTGGTTTGAAAGGTTAAAAACTAAAATGATTCTGAGGGAAGGAATTGTGGGGGGAAACATCTTGCCTGAAATAGGGCCTCTGAGAAGACCATAAGTTTGCAGTTTTCACAGCTGAAGCTAGTTAATTAAGCTATAAGCAAGAACACCTGCTTATCAGTGGAGACTGGTACCTCAAGGCCAAGCAGCATGGGAAGGTTGGTGAGTGTGTGACCGTTAGGCACAAAAGCTCTAGAAGGTTTCATAATCAGAAAGCCCCCTGATTGGCTAATTAATTCCTGGCTGTTGCTGGGCATTTTCCCATAAGAATAGGATTCATACCTTAGCTTTTGTTCCCCAACGTTCTCCTTTGGTTGCTGATGCTACCTAGATGAGGTTCCATCTTCCAGCTGCTATCCAGGCTATACATCTCTGGGGAGATGTGAAACCATGATGTTATTTTGCTGTTTACCTCTATTGTAAGTATAGATTAGGCTAGACCAGAGCTTGGAAAAGTTACTTTTTTTGAACTACAACTCCCATCAGCCCCAGCCAGTGCCATGCTGGCTGGGGCTGATGGGAGTTGTAGTTCAAAAAAGTAACTTTTCCAAGCTCCGCTAGACAGTTCTGTTATTTTTGTCTGTGACTGCAACTCTCTGTATTTTACCTGGCCCTCAGGGGTGTGTGTTTTAAGGAAATGTTTTGTTGCTTATATTTTATTTAATAAAGCTACTTCTTATTTACCAGTATGTGTTCATTGCAGGGGAAATTTGGCTCTGAATCCAGTACCTTGGCCAATTAGCCACAGGCTACCGTATATTTGGATATTTTGCCTAAAAGCTCCAGGACAAGGAGTATACCTTTGTCTGTTATCTTTGGAATAACATCAGATGTGTGGCACACTCAACAAGAGTGCAGCTGCTATTGCAGCATATTCAATAAATGCACCCTCTACAAGAGGTTTGTCAAGCAGCTACTTGGGCAAACCAGAACACATTTACCAAACACTACAAGATAGACATTTATGCATCTGTGGAGGCAGCTTTTGGGAGGTGAGTTCTCCAGCAGGTGCTGCTGAATCCTTAAAGTGTATGTACACACCCACACAGAAGGTCTGCTTTGGAACATCCCACATGGGAGTGTCCTGGTGCCACTGAAGAAGGAATTGTTTTACTCACCAGAAAGGTGTTTCTCTGGGGACACCAGGACACCTCCAAGGCCCACCCTGGGATATAACATAAGGATAAATAACACAAGGAATGGTGGGTGGAGGTTGAAGGGTCAAGGAACTGACCTACTACTTTGCAAGTTTAAATTTTCATGTTGGCTCTAGCAAGTTCAATGTAATTCCGAGTTGTTATATTGTTAGTGTTTTTTCTCTACATTACAAACATAATATTTTTAAGCTTGGCTAGACAACAAACTGACACTCTGTGGGAGGGGCTGAGGTGAGAGTCCTTCAGAGTATTAACTCTTTCCCACCTCAAGCAACAGGAGAGGAAGACAATACCCATTTGGTGGGTGGGGGAACCACCTTTCTGGTGAGTAAAACGGTTCCTGTTGTTTCAGAGTGCAAATTTGGCTTGAAATGTGAACTGAATTGAATTTCTCACCCATCTCTACTTATATTGCACATGCACTTGCACACGCACGCATACATGTAGGGATACGCATAATGACAAAAGTTAAGAACTTCTGTCTCCTTTTTCTCTCCTTTTTCTTTTTTCAAGCCGTTGAGAAGTAATGCCCACAACAATTTGACTCGTCATTCTGATCCTTTATTTTGATGTTTGCACAAATAATTTGTGTAGGTTAGGATAGGGGGCAGGATTTGAAAATATTTAGGTGACTGATCTACTTTTTCATGAAAATAGTAATGAAAAATAATGTCTTCTGTGATCAGCTGATGTAGAAGCTGATCAGATGCTTGCTCAGTCTTTTGTTAAGTAGATGTAATCTACACGTTCTATTCAGGGCTAGCTAGAGATATCTTTATATAAAATACTTAACAGCACAATTTAAATAGTAATACTAAGTACAGGAAGGAAGTTATTTTCAAAGCTTTCTGTTAAGCAGCTTTCATTTGTAATTGTTGATTATCCTTGTTATCTTTTGCTTGCCTGCATTTGTTGTTCATAAAATAATTCCATTCTTTGAATCTACCCTCATCATAGTTTTTAAAGGGATAATGGATTTTTTCTGATTGGTTATGACAAGCTTTTACATGCTATGTAAATAAATAATTATAAAATCTTCAGCAAGCTCTAGACTTCACCTAAGCATTGTTATAATGGTTAATTTATGTTAGAAGGTTTTTTTAATGTTAGTCTTTCAATGTGCCATGTCAATAGACACTTTCTATTTTTCCTTTTTATTATAGCAAAATATTTTCTTTGAATTTAACATGTGCATTAAAAAATGAGCAAATGTCTTTGTTGCTAAATTAACCCAGGAAATGCCAAGAAAAGAAGTTTAAATCACCAAGCTTCCTGGTCTACAGCATTTGTGATTTCTGCAGTTTTCTGAAGGCCTTAAATTGTTATTATCCTCATAGTACAAATGTATCTGGTTCTAAGTGCAGCTGCATGATTGTCATACTTTCTAATTTATTGAATGTGAATGTAAATTTCTGCAAGAAGTGCTAAAGCTCTTGAAATATTAGATGGTTGTGTGTGTTCTCTTTTAGTTGTAGTTTTGGAAAAAATACATATTTTGCTTTCTGCAGAGGGAAATGAGAGGTAGTATCACCTTCAAGATTGTGCCAAGTTATCGCACTCAGTCTTCTTCATGTGAGGTAATGAATTTAATGAATTATTCTCTTTCCTCTCAATCCTATAACTTAACTGCCTGCTGATGGCTGAATGTTACTGCTTTCTGGGAAATTGTTTCTGCCTGTGCTGTTAGATCACGCACACCAATTTTACAACAAAGATAACGGAACAGAGGAGTAGCACTACCTACCTACTATGTCGTCCTTCTTTCATATTCATTACATCAGCTCATTTAAATACCCCCAACAGCTTTTAATGTGAAAAGGATCTCATAGTATGTCTAAAGTAAAGCAGAAAATAGCATAATTTGGGCATGGGGTGGTAAAAAGGAGGTTTAAATAAGTTTTCAATATTAAAAAATAAGATGTCATGGACAGGACCATTTAAAAGGCAAAATAAATAAGTCCAGAATACAAGATCTGGTTGTTTCCCAAAGAGTTAAAATACTTAAAGTACAATAACAAATCACTGAGTGATACTGAAAGGAGACACATACAAAAAAGTCAGATTAAAATTAAAGACAAGCTTCTGAGTAGAATTTGGGAAATATCTTCAATAATAGAACAGTTCTAGTTTGTAGTAACAAACCCATCAAGCCAAAACTATGCTGCATCTAGTGATGATGTTAAAATGTTAAAGGGGTCTACAAAAAAACTAGGGGAAAGATAAGTAAATTGTAGGTCCTCAGCAGGATTATGATAACCAGTGACTGAAAATAGTACCTGTTTATATTATGATAAAAAGGGTGTGCTTTGACCAAAAGACAAGATGCACAGTGAAGAGGTGAAGATTAGATAGCTAAATAGAAAATGAATCAGTTGAAAATCCATAAGTCATAGTCATAGGGATGTATGGTATGTTTGATTTATGATATTCTTTAATTACCAATCTACCCATAGGACAGCAAAAAAACCCAAAAGGCTGAAAAAGCATGGTACTGGGAAAAAATGGGAGAATAATAATATCTGTTCAGTACTTTAGGACAAATTTCTGTCTTCATTATCTAGTGAGCAGTAAAATCATAAAACTTCCCATTTGATAGAAATAAAACAGCCAGTTTGGATTTGTCAAACTATGCAATATCAATTTAATCTTATTTGATGGAATAACTTAGCCTTAGAATGATGAAGAACAGGCAATATAATATATCAAGAACAAAATGTTCTAGCCTATATTGAGTAGATTTCCAAAGCTTCTTGTTGAAAATGTTGATTTTTTGGATTAGAGGAATCTACCTGGCAGTGACTTGGCTGATCAAATACCTTGGAGGGTAACAGAAGTAACTAAACAGAAGAGAAGCAAGAGGAAGAACTCAGTTAATGAATTTTAAATGGCAGTTATTGGGTCTACTTCTCTGCCAGCCTGTTTCAGTATCACAGATAATTTCTGCATGATTTTAACATTTTATGTCCCGATCCAAATGTACATAAGGAAGCTCAAGGAGTACGTCCATGGAATTCTTTAGTATGTAAGAAGTTGGGCTATTACTGACATTTTTGCAGGGTTTTTTCTTAAGAAGAAAAGTTATGGGAATCTTTCAAAAATATGCTTAACAGCATTTCATATTATATTACAGTCATTGTATGGACTATTTACATTGCTGTTAGTCGTAAGTAGTTGGAATTCTCAATGGCTTAACTTGGATCCTTTTTGCAGTTCATAATTTTAATAAGGCTTGGATAAATGTAATATTTTGGGGGTGTAAATACAGAATCAGACACTTATCATCTAGGTAAAATACTGGAGAGAATGAGAGAAAACTGAACCAAAGAAAATGCCATATAAGCAAAAATATAAAATTAAACTTTAAA
Organism: Rhineura floridana; assembly: GCF_030035675.1. Taxonomy (NCBI): domain Eukaryota; kingdom Metazoa; phylum Chordata; class Lepidosauria; order Squamata; family Rhineuridae; genus Rhineura; species Rhineura floridana. The sequence continues at coordinate 91,426,933 of NC_084484.1, read as the reverse complement.
TAGGAATATAATCAAGTTTGCCATAATTCCAAAAGGTAGGAAATTGTTAGGATTTAAACTGCAGAAAACAAAATAGGTTTAAAATCTTATTAATATCTAGTGTTACAGCAGACCAATTATCAAGGAGATAAATCAATGGCAATCATGGTGAGCCAAAAATCTTTCATAGAATACTTTGTCATTCTGTTTCAATTATCACTGGGTTACAGATTTTTTTCTGGTTCCATAATATTTAACTCTGCAACGTCTCAGTGTAAAACTATTTAAAATAATTTTCTTCCAGGGGACTATGTATCTTCCCAAATCTAATAGGCTTCAGTTCTCTTGTCTCCCATGCAAAATGTTTATAATGGTTTGTTTGGGTTTGCTTATGGTTAAGAGAAGATCCTGTACCTGAATAAAATGTGCTTTGATAGATTTGTTTTGATTAAATTCATTTTAAGGAAGGATGTTTTTCCTACTTAGCAAACAAACTGGGACAAATACTATGTAAGTGATGTCATACCTTAAAATATTGCATGCTCAATGTATCAGTTGTTCCTGTGTGGATTCTGGTAGCCTATTACAGATTGCTCATGTACAGATATACAAAAATAGCAACTTCCATTTTAAAATGGCAATTCTATAATTTTGAAGTAAATATAGTTTTGAAGTATTTGTTTCAGTAGTTGCCAGAAGCACATATAAGCCACAAATAATTAGAAATAATTAGCCTTGCATTGGGGGCTAGCCATGCTGCTATTTGTCCTTGTTAAAAGATCAGCAAGAGGTGCACATTTGTTCAGGAGTTGTGAAGCTCATTAAGTACATAGTCTCCGAACCTTTTCATTTAAAAGCATAAGTAATATTTACAAAACAGCATGGAGATAGAGAAATTATGAGCCAGCATGAATCACATTATGAACTATATTGAATAGGTGTCCATTAAAGCTTCATATCACAGTCTTCACACCAGTCAAAGGATCAGTGCTACCTGGGGAGGAAAACCACAATTTCCCAGGTACATTCTACTCTTTTGAATGGTTGGAAAATGCAACCTAAAAAAAAAGTACATTGAAGAAAGTCATGAAGATTATGCACAACAAATAGGAAACAAATTTGAAAATCAAATATGTTTATTGATCCAGCATCCATTACAAAAATTGAACAATAGGAAACAAATTATAGTTTTTATAGAAAAACCCTGATCATCAAGAAAGTCTAGAAGAAAACTGCTTTAAAAATAAAATCCTTGTTGAAGCATTAATGTGCAGAGAACTTTTTTAAACCTTCAGTTGTAATCCATACTGTAATTACAACTACACTGATATAAAAGAATGTGTGTCAGTTTACTACAACTACTTAGTTCAGCAATAGGAGATGTTGCCCTTCAAAACATCTAACATTTTTATAGACTACTAAGATTGCTTTAATTCAGGACACGATGAAATAGATTCAAGCTCTAAACCTAATCCACAGCATGAGATGATTTTTGAAGGCTAGTTTGTGTATAGCACAATCTCAATTATCTGAATGCATTGTGCAAATGATTAAGCACATTTGAATAGCCAAGCACTGAGAAATAGTTATTATTTTTCTAGAATCATCAGGATGTAACCTAGATTTGGGTAATTACTTTGAATTTTAAGAATTTTCTGTATTAATCTTTTGTGCTTTTTGGATGCCTTCTTGTTCAAAACTCACCTGATCCTACAAGAAATCAAAAAGAGAACAAAACTTTACCTTCATTTTGATTAAAACAATATAACTGGAACTTTTTGATCTAAAGCACAGAAGTAAAACTATAGATCTTGATTAATTGCATTTATTCTCATTTGACTTTTTACTTGCTGTTTTTTCTCTAATCTGTCTTCACTTGGATTCCTCGTAAAAGTCTGAACTTCCAGCATTTATGAAAAGCTCAATATTCAGTCCCCCCCACACACATGCTTTTAATTTAGGTACTAGTTGAACAGCATTCAGCTACTTGTAATTTTCAAAACATGAGTATTTGACATACATGTGTAAGTTCTTTGGGAAAGCTTTGCATTTTAAAAAATATATAGTTTGTGGAAACCTGAAATATAGGCTTTGGATTGGAACCGAAGGTGCCACATTTGTTGGCGAAAAGCCTCTTCCATGCATCAGAGGGCTGTTTCTGACTTAGCAGAAAAACATTACATGAGAAAATCACCTCCAAATCCAGAGGAGTTCCTTCATTTGCACAAGCTGTTTTGTAAGACTTTGCAGAAGCTCATTCTAAGAACCTTTATGACCTACTAGAATTTTTACACTACAACTGATGTTTTACTTACACCATTGTCTTATGCTGTAATGCAGTCCCTGCCATATTGTAGCTCTGCTTTACAAGAAGTCTTCCTCTAGCCCTTGTGCAAAACTTAACATGGAATATAAGAAACTGTGAGCATCCAAGCAAAACCAATAAAAAAGAATAAAAAATCACAAGATTTTTGGCCTGCATACATTCTAGGCCAGCCTTTCTCAACCTTTGGGTCCCCAGATATTGCTGGACTACAATTCCCATCATTCCTGCCTATTTGCCATGCTGGCTGGGGCTAATGGGAACTGTAGTCCAACAACATCTGGGGACCCAAAGGTTGGGAAAGGCTGCTCTAGGCGTTTATCAGGGACTTAAAAATAGGTACTAACACATTACAGAAAAAAATCTTTAAAAGTTTTAAGATACTTTTCTGTGATGTATTTTTCCTATTTTCATCCCCTGCTGAAAGCCCAAAGTGTATGTAGGCTGAAACACGTTTTACAAATAAAATCATAACAAAATTTAACATGGAACAGCACCAATGAATTTTCTACTTCTGGACGCTTTTAGATAGATGACTTATACTAATAGCTAAAATGTGAATAAGGTGAAGACCTTTCATCACATAAATATATAATTGGTTTCCACAAAAATATCATTAGAGTGTTTTCCTTTGGGATGATTCAGTCCTGATGTCAAACCATGAGTTGGCTTTATGGACACAAGAGTGAGCCATGCATTCCATCCTCCCCTTCCTTCCTTCCTTTCCTGGTTTGAGGTGAATCTTTGTTTGCCATTTTATCTGAATTAGCAAATTATGGTTTGAGCATGTCCTGCAAGGCATTATTGGATTGCATCCAATATCTTTGAGATAAGGTAAAATTCCTAATCTCAGTCTCTTCATCCATAAGGTGCACATTTAAGGAACACAGAGACTGGTTTCTTGATTCATAATACATGCAAATATATTGCCCAAAGCTTGTTGCCTGACTTGGAACTCCTTTAACACTGAAAACTAGGGGACACTTGTCATTTTCCTAACACAATTCATTTTTTGATGGAGTTGTTCCTTAAATGGCATATGTTCTTTCTTCTGAAAGTAAAAGAGCAAAAGTAATTATTTGAAAATAAGACAGCATATACAGAGGAAAGCAATTTAGCCAGAACACAGCAATGTGTCTCAAACCTTTATGTGAAAACATGGAAGAAATGCCATTGTTAAATGGAAAATTGATTTCATTATATATAGCAGAACATTTGGAATCGTGCACAAGTCAAATCCATGTTTCTTCCATTGAGTTATGCAGACTATTTTGCAATTTCAGGTGTTCAGAATTGTAGCTATGTTAAGAAAACTTTGCTTTATAACTGTGTTTAAAATTTTTGCTTGGCTTTGATGAGAAAGCTGACAACAGACACAAAGGCATAAAACATAACAGAAAAAGGGAACATTACAAAGGAATTGTATGATTACCTACAATAAACATACAGTCTTTAGTAAACTGGCAAGAACAGTGAATGGGCTTGGGTTTGTTTGTTTGTTTTTTAAATTAAAAAAGGTAGAATTAAAGAATTTAGGAGGGCTTCATTACTATTTCCATTTAATATTTATTATATAGCATTAATAGTCACTATAGTTTATACAAGATCCTCCGTGGCACAGAGTGGTAAGCAGCGGTAACACAGCCGAAGCTCTGCTCACGGCCGGAGTTCGATTCCAATGGAAGGAGGAAGTCGAATCTCCGGTAAAAGGGGTCGAGGTCCACTCAGCCTTCCATCCATCCGTGGTCGGAAAATTAATACCCGGCATATGCTGAGGGGTAAAGAAAGACCAGGGAAGGAACTGGCAATCCCACCCCATATATACAGTCTGCCTAGTAAACATTGCAAGACATCACCCTAACAGTCAGAAATGACTCGCACTGTAAGTGCGGGGACACCTTTACCTTTTATAGTTTATACATTCTTATCATAGAATGGTAGAATTGGAAGGGGCTTACAAGGCCATCAAGTCCAATCCCCTTGATCAGTGCAGGAATGCAAGTTAAAGCATTTCTGAAAGGTGGCTGTACAGCTGCCTCTTGAAATGCCTCCAGTGTTAGAGAGCCCACCACCTCCATTTACTATGGCCCACTGAGTTCATAACCACTTCCATGCCTGTAGACACATCATCACAAACAAGTTATGCTCCAAAACTCCAGCGGTATTTTTTAAAAATTCTCTGCAAGTTAAAATTCATAAATCATCTTGGAGTTCTGATAAGCTTTGCAGAAGAGAGAAGGGGATTGAAACAATACTGTTCCAAAATATGTCTGTCATTCATCAACACCAAAACAGCTCCACTCAGAGTATTAATTGTACACATAAGGGTTGCTTCATAGTCAGGGTTTCTTATTCACACATAATGTTTTGGGCTGCTGGATTTCTGAAAAATGCAAAAGGAACATCCTACACTCACAGGGAGAGCAAATCAGAATTTGTGCACAAGACAATAATGTTCAAACATACTTGTTTATGTAGTTTTTGATGTATTTAGCAATTCCAAGCAAAATTATCTTGATATTACAATAACTCTTACTACTTAATTTTATATTAGGTCCTTCAAACTGCAACATAAAAAAGAAACATTTAACCCTACCCTGCTATCTTGAGGCATAAATAAGAACATAAGAACATAAGAAGAGCCCACTGGATCAGGCCAGTGACCCATCTAGTCCAGCATCCTGTTCTCACAGTGGCCAACCAGCTGCCTGGGGGAAGCCCGCAAGCAGGACCCGAGTGCAAGAACACTCTCCCCTCCTGAGGCTTCCGGCAACTGGTTTTCAGAAGCATGCTGCCTCTGACTAGGGTGGCACAGCACAGCCATCATGGCTAGTAGCCATTGATAGCCCTGTCCTCCATGAATTGGTCTAATCTTTTAAAGCCATCCAAGCTGGTGGCCATCACTGCATCTTGTGGGAGCAAATTCCATAGTTTAACTATGCGCTGAGTGAAGAAGTACTTCCTTTTGTCTGTCCTGAATCTTCCAACATTCAGCTTTTTTGAATGTCCATGAGTTCTAGTATTGTGAGAGAGGGAGAAGAATTTTTCTCTATCCACTTTCTCAATGCCATGCATAATTTTATACACTTCTATCATGTCTCCTCTGACCCGTCTTTTCTCTAAACTAAAAAGCCCCAAATGCTGCAACCTTTCCTCGTAAGAGTCGCTCCATCCCCCTGATCATTCTGGTTGCCCTCCTCTGAACCTTTTCCAACTCTATAATATCCTTTTTGAGATGAGGTGACCAGAACTGTACACAGTATTCCATTATATATATATTCTTGACTACCAGTGCAAATCTACTCTGAGGGTGGATCATTTGGAATCTCTCACACACTTGCTGTTTGCTGAAGAACTGGCCACTATTATAGCAGACATGTCACAGTTTGCATTACTCTGCTCTAAATCACTCAAAATCTCCCCCACTGCATTTACTCCAAAATGTGAGTAAATGTCTGTTTAAACTCCTCAGGTGAAAAATCTGTTTGTAGAGGTGATTTTGAGGACATAAAAAGCAGCTGGAGAAAGGATTAAGCACCTCTCACCTCACCTCTTCTCAAAGCACATGCATACACCTTTCAGTGTTAGAATTTCTAGGGACAGCTAACAATTATACAAATAAATAAGAGCGTTAATATCTGTAAAACCATAAAACAGCAAATAAAAACAGAAGAATGAAATCAAAGAATCACAATTGCAGCATTAAACCAATTTAACAAAAATTTAATAAACATATGACTTTTTTAAGAACACTTTGCTTGGCACCCAAAACAAAAGAGTGGGGTACCAGATGAGCATCTCTAGGAATATTTCTGAAGAGAGATCCCAACAGTGGAGTACCACAACCAAGAAGGCTTTCTCCCCAGTTACCACCCACCTCTAGCCAATTGAATCAATTACCCTAATATTTCTTCTGTCTGCCATACTCTAGTTTTAATATCATTAATAATCCCATGCCTGTTTGGAAACCAATTAGGGCACCCAATAATAAGTATATACTGTATCCTATCTAAGGAAACTATTCCTTCCATCTGTTGTTTTGTAACACAAGAAGCTTTTGGCCTGTTTCATGAGCGCACACAGATGATGCAATCTAATATGGTGTTAGACAACATTTTACTCATTGTTGAGAAAGTTCTTTAAATCTGACTAAATACTGTAATACTAAAATATCAGAATTCTGTATTTTGCCTTAATGATTTTTCTATAATGTGAGTAATTTGTTTACCACAGAAGTATCCAAATAAAGTTGAGCTTTCTTTTATGAAGACTTTGTCATGTGCTATGTGCCCCATAAGAAGGGTAAAGAAATTTCTTCTAAAGTATTTACAGTAACATACAATTTTTAAAATAATACTTCAGGAAGCTATGTTTCTTTTCTTCATGTTGCTCCCTGGACCACCTCTGAAAAGGCCAACATAGTTCACATTTTATTATAGGGGGAAAGCATCCCCAAAACATTCATAGCAGAAAGATAATAGCAAATTTCCATTCAATTATGTTCCAAGAAATCTTGAACTCATCCTGAAAAAAGTTAGATTATGTTTGAGAGATCTGAGGAAAAAATATTTGAAGAAAATTAGATTACTTTTAATATTTTGGTATTCATATGAGAAAATTCATCATAATAAAAAATGTCCAGATATTAAGAAAGGAAGACCATACCAGGTTTTTTTATAATGAAAAAAGTAGTCTCTTTTATATTTCAAACTATTAAAAATTACACATTAACATCAAAATATGAAACCTTTCAGACAACCTGGTTCGTACATCACATTAAGCCTACCCATGGTTTAGTAGAAATGTGTGAGCTCCAGGAGAAAAGTTACAACCATTTTGCTCCTCTGTAGACATTTTGCTGCTGCTCTGAGCTAAGCAATAGTTTGGTTTAGCGTATTGTCTGAATCTGAGCTCAAGGTTTAGCTCTCCCAAACAAACCTCAAACTGTAAATCATAGGACAAAACCTTGGTTATAGCTTGTGATCAGTCTGAAGAAAGCTAAACTACAACCAGGTTCAGACAGCACACAAAGTTAAAACTATGACTTAGCTCAGTATGGTGGCAGAATCACCTGGAAAGAGCAAAGCAGTGTTCTCTCCCAGAGTTCACACTAAGCCATGGGTAGGCTTGGCATGATGTGGAAACCAGACCAGGAAACAAAAGGCAAAATTACAGGTCATAAGCCTGTGGATATAACTGTTGACTTAATATATCTGTGTTCTGCATAGTGTTGTGTGATAATGAACCTTGTGTCTTATTTCAGAGAGATTCCCCCTCTACATCCAGACAGTCCCCAGCTAATGGTCATAACAGCATTAACAATTCTGTTTCGGTAAGACCTCCAGTTCCAGATAGAGAGTATTCAAAACTTGTTGGTGCTCATCTACCATTCCAGTTATGATGACATGTTCAGTGGAAAATTGTGTTCTGCTGATGAAATCAAGAATACTTAGAAGTCTAATTCTCCATTTTCTCTCATTCAGGGGTTTACTTAACAACAATCTTTTCATTAAAATCCCTTTAATGAGTTACATTCAACTGTAATGTAAAAATTCACTCATCCCCGAAATATGCTTATCATTATCCTCATCCTGACTTGCCCCAAACTAAGCAAAAAGACTAACTTCTATTTTGAACACTTGAAGTGGTGTTTTCAAGCAAAATATTTGCACAGCAGGTATTGGGTTTTTTTTTTTTAAACCTGGACTTTTTTTTTAAGCTCTGTAGATTGCAGTATTGGTTTCCGCTATCTGAGTTAAGGAATTGGTGTGTCCTCTGCTGTTGTGGTATGTGCACATATTTTGTGAAATATGAGCCTTGCCTGGATATGAAAAGCAAAAGGAACTAGCTTTAAAATGCATTTATAAGCCAAGTTATTAACATCACATCTTTAACACAAAGTACTTTCTTTTTAGTCATATGTTCAGGCAAAAAAGTACTGTTAAACATAATGGCCGACACCACTATTGTTTATCATTGGTTTTTCTCTGAACATATATAGTAAAACATTAGAAAGCACCTGTAGAAAAATCTTTCTTTAGAAATATTTTGGTAATTGTGATGTTAACGCAACATACTTGAAGTTAAACCATGAACTCTGTTTCTGTGAACTTTCTATAAATTTAAATATGGACTGTTCTATAAGCTGTTTAAAAATTGCAATTGCAATTAGCTAAAGGAATAAATTGGCTTACATATAAACACTAAAATTTATATAAATTAGAAATATCTTTATTCACATTTGTTAAGTCATCTTATAAAATAGTTATAAAATATAATGACTGGGCACGCAGTAGATTTCAAAATGTAAAAACAATTTATTGAGATAATTGTTCTGTTAGGAATATAATTAGAATGTTGACTACAAAAGGGATCCTCCTTTGTTTACAGGTGCTTTTGTGTTGAAGATGGTGAATTCTTATTAAAAGCACATTTTCTGTCTGCTTAAATTTTACCTGCTTTCTTCAGCTTGCTGCTAAACAGCCTGGGGTTTTTTTTCCTATTAAATGATTATTTCTGAAATTTGTTGTTAATACTTGTAAAATAACTTTTTGCTATAATACTATTGACTAGTCTTAAAGTAAAATGAAAATTTCTTTTCCTGGGTTGGCTTTGTTCTGCAGGACTTGCCATCGACAACACAACCAAAAGGACGACAGGTGAATAGCTCTTCTCCATGGAAGCTTCCCTAAGTCAGCTGCTTTAGTTTGTAGCAATCTCTCCTTACCATCTCAAATGTTGTATTGCATTATGTGATGACTTTAACTGTAAAAGCTTTTCCCATTTTGTTTTACTCACATAGCTGATTCACAGTAGTGCCATTTTCCTGTGACATAAACTATAGTTGTCATTTTTTGTTACTAATAGCAGCTGTATTTAGGATCATGTGTGCTAACATCAGCATTCTTCTCACTTTATGTTTATGGTTGTCCTTTCCTGTCCTGAAACTAAGCTTTATGGATTTTACCTTACATACATTTTTGTATGGTAGGAATCACACATTCTTGAATATTTTTGTCTTAATGAATACTGGATTTTGATGTTTCATTGCGCTGAGGAGGAGGGGTGAATAAGGGACAGTTCTTGCAAGACAGAATTTTTTTTTTTATTTATGATTATTCAGGTATCCATAAATATTTGATTAATGCCTTTTGGAATTATTCAATTATTTATTTGCAGATTTACGAACTGCTTCACAAAAAAAGTTCCCGAAGCGGTGTACAATAAAATAGAAAATGTTACAAGCACAATGAACTAAAGATAATAAAACCTATTATATATAGTTATTATTCCATAAAAATAGAAATTGGTACTTACCATGAATTGTAGTTTACCTGAGGATGATGGATGACATTTCTGATAGGGATGACACCACCTAGTGGTGGAAGGAACTGCCAGGGTTCACTAAAGCCTTTTGCCTCCTCTCCAGGAGGAAGGAGTCATCCCTCTCACCAGACCAACTCTGCTTGAAGTTGGTGATGGTTGGGTCCTTTTGTTCTCTCTCTAATATTTGACTTTTCTTGGTCTTGTGCCTTTCCTAGCAATTATTTTCTAAGTCTGTGTTTTTTAACTATGCTTCCTCCTCTCCTCGTTTGGTGTTACTAGTTTTTTTATACTGGGTATAATTTTTTACCTCAGTCCATACTTCTTTTGCCCTGTGTATGCTTGCATGTGTGTCTCATGTCTTTTTAATTCCCTTTCCCCTGTTGTCCCTCTGTGGTCTGTGGGGGCAGTGTCAGGTTGTTGCATGGGGCGTTTTTCCTTCATCAGAGTTCCCTGGAAGGGGAGCTCTTCTCTCAGTTCCTGAAGGGCATGGAGCTTGATGGTTCCAACAATAAACATCTAGTGGGACCACCATTTTGTTTGAGCTGACCTAAGCGGTAGCGTCATTTCTATTTGATCAACGTGTTGCCACAACTGCTCCATTAATCAAGAGTTTAAGCATACCAGATCCCTGCAATATTGCTTGATTGCTCCCCCCTCCCTGCATCATCGATCAGTGAGGCTTTGAATTTCAGCATTCTCTTGCCCTTCCAGCATCCTCAGCCTTGAGAAGTGCTAGGGGGTTAGTGTTTGCACAAGGCCAGCTGCTCTCCACGCTTGGCTCTGCTGGCAGAGCCATGTCATAGTCTCAATGTTTTTACTGTTGCTTCTGCCAACTCTGGCCACAATGGCCATCCATGAGGGGACTGGTCAGACTCAAATGCCTCTTCTCTGACAGTACCCGGCACTCTGAAGCAGGAGCTTCTGCAGATGTCAGTCACGCTGATTCCTATGTCAGTCATGGGCTTTTCTCCCAAGTTTCTCTCTTGAGTATGCCCGATTTTACGAGATCAAGGACTCCCTCTCTCATAGGAAACAGAGGAGGGGGAGGCTCTCTTCACAAAAAGCCCATAAAGAAAAGAGTGTGGAGATGTAAGGCATCATTCCAGAAGGCATGAGAGAAATAGACCTCACAAGTAGTTCTGTTGGCTGTCCTTTCTCCCCCTAGAACTCCTATCATTGTGGAGCTGGCTAAGACACATGCTGAGAGGGCTGATGGTGCTGATCATGCTTTTGCCTTCAACTGTTCCCTGAAAGGAAGAGAGAACACTGCCTGTCTCTTTCATTAGTCCTCTGATCCTGCTGGGGAGAAGGGTGGATTTTCTGAGAAGGAAGTGCTGGTGGGTCAGCCACAACTGAGGCCGAAGTTGCTTCAGTCCTTAATGTCAAAAGCATGGAGGCCTCACAGCTTACTGAGATTGAAGGATGCTTCCTCTCAGTCATCAGCTATGGGAGCAGAGAAGGTTTTCCTCTGGGTTTTGGTGTTATCTGGAAAGCTCAATGGGCTACCCTAATAAGGCTAAATAGTTTCTAGGGTAGCTACAAAGCATAACTTTTCTGCCTGATCATGAATCACTTTTGCTATTATTAGCATGGAGGAGTGAGTAACCTTGCCCTTTCTGATGTGCCAGTGTCCTTTCCTGCAGAACGTGTTTTTCCTAAGTCTCTTTCCTGATTAGAGGTCATACATATTCCCAGGAGATTAAGGGGCCTATCCCTTGGGTGAGATATCCTGCATACAGGAGACATAAGGGCGAGGGATACTTGTATGTACAAGTCACATTTGGAGGAGACTCCACAGATCTCCTCCTGCCATTCTGTGAGCTCTCTTTCTTTGATCTCCTCCCGCAGTTTTTTCCAGTTTATGTGGAACCAGCTAGTAAGAAATCTGATGCTGCTTCTCCTTTGAGTTTTCAGTGGAGGAATTTGGATCTGCACCTGGATTTTTCTCCCTGCCTCCTTGGCTATGGCCAGGCAGATTTTGCTGTAAATTAAGTAACAGCCTGTGACACCTGAGCCCTTATCCCAGTTCCTAGCTATGAGTGCTTAAATAATAATAATAATAAAGTTCCCTTTTGCTCCTGCCAAACAGTTCATAGCGTCTATTTGTTGTTCCTACAACCCTTCAGTACTGTTTGGAAGGCTGAGTGGGTTCTCTCCATGAAGTTTTTTAATTGGTCTAGTTTTCCCTTGTTTCTGCCTTGATGGCTGATGTGGGGTCCCTTTACCCAGAGTTTGTTAGCAGAAGCAAAGGATGGTAATCAAGATTTTGGGAGATTGTGTTAATCGCTCAAGTTTGTGATGCCTAATGTTAGACACTGTAGGTGGCAATGCATCCCCTCTACCCTGTGTTCCAGCCCTGATAGGCCAGGCATTTAGGTCAAGGCATGTGGCTGTGTAGTGTACTCACTGGAGAAAGGTTGTATAGCATGTCAGATTGTGGTTATCTGAAGGCCCAGTGTGTTCCCTCCCTTCTTGTGGAGGGGTTACACAAAGCGATTCCTTCAAACCTTGTCAACCTTTTGGTTGCCTGTGTCCTCCCTCAGAAACATAAGGGGTGAGATGTCTGGGGAGGAATGTGAATGTGTTCCAGGTTTGTTTCTGTGGAAAGGTTAGACTTTTCCCCCCCAGGACAGGGATGTGAGTAATCTGGGCAGAGATGGGGGAGTAGGCCCTAGCTGAGGAGTTTCCCTGCCCTTTTTCCCTGAAGGTGCTAGAATATCAGTATCAAAGTGCTTCCCATTATTATTATTAATATTTATTGCCGGTCCTTCACCAACAAGTCCCAGGGCAGGTTACAAAATCTGAAATACAATATGAAAAAAAAATTAAAACACATTTCAGCACATTTTAGAGAGCAGACTCTCACCTCAAGGCCTAAAAGGTCAGGACTCAGGGAGTGTTTCCAGGGCAACAGCAGAAGAGCCTGTTGGCTCCTCTAGGGGACCACAGTCTGTAAATGTATAAATGGAAATCCCTCTGGAGTTTTCTTCTTGAGGATTCTCCCACCCCTAGGAGAAGGCACTGCGATACTTTAATGTGGAAACAGTTGGCTCTTCTCAATAGCTATAGTTTGGAATAAATTAATATGATAACCTCATAAGTCCATGAGGAGTTTGTCTCCCCTAGAGTATGGTAGTTAGTTACCCTAGTGGATGAAACCGAAATATGGGCTTGTCTTTTTTTCTAGTTTTATGAGGCTCTGGCCTTAACCATTGAAAAGGCACAGTTGCCTCTATTTTATCAGGATTTCAATATATTGGCTTAAGGTATACACAGCTTCAGTAGAGCTCAGTTTTTTTTATAGAAAATGTTTAACTTGGCTTTCATTTAATGGTGCATGCAACCTCAGATGCTATTCTGTTTTTTTCTGCCTAAACCTTGGCAGTTCTGTATTAAATAAGTGCATATTATAAATATAAAATAGATTTTCTTTATTTATTCCACAGATAATCCCTTTCTAAGGATATTTTTAATAGAATCAAGGCAAAGAAGATGCTTGCTTGTGTATTGTCTAATTAAGAGGAAAAGCAGTCCCAACCCCTCTAGTCCTTTATGTCCCTTTCAACAAAAGTTTGATTATGGGGATGGCTGGTGCTGCACAGATTCCCATAGCATGTTTCTGCTACTACACATCAGTGTGAGAAGCTTCATCTAGCTGGAGAAGCTTCTTTCTCAGTTTAAGCTAATGTCAAACCATTCTGGAGTATAGTTAGCTAATTTTATTGGTGTCCGTTAGGCATGTTCTTTTTCATCTGATCACAAGATGTGACCTGGCGTCTCAACACCTGATGGTGTTTAGCTAGAAACTAGTCTGATGGTTGTGGGTTCTTTCCCAGTCTTTTCAGCAGTTTCAGCTTCCATTCCAAGATCCCATCCTAGCAAAGGTGAGAATTCAGGTGTCCATTCCAGACCCGGCTTAGAGTGAGCTACAGTGGTAGTTTTCTCTCCAATCAGTGGAGTGAGTGAGTGGGAGGAGCTGTGGAGACTGATCCTGACCATAGCTGTCAGCTCTTTTAGATGAGGCGATCTTCTTATCCAGTTAGTCTCATTTGTGAACAGCATATTAGGATTCCAGATCATTTACCTGGACCATTTTCCTGTGTAGATATTTGTAGAGGGGCTACCTGGGCCTCCACATGCATGCACATGCATCAGACAGTATAATATAGATTCATTATCATCATCAGATGCTGCCCTTTGGCATGAGATTTTTGCAGAGGATTGTTAGACATTAGGAGGGTGCAGAGGAAGCCTGTCCAGTTCCCATCCAGGTAGTCACCCTGGGGATGGCAGCCTAAGGTTTCAGGTGATTTGCCTGGACCTGACGTCCTTTGCTTTGGATGTTCTGGGTGCCCATCTGTTGACCCAAGGTTTTAGATGCTCCACTTGCCTCAAAGCAGGTCTCAAGCAGTGGGGTGTCCAGCTCACCCTGGAGGTGTTTTCTGGGGCTGACCAGAAGCTCTGGAGGTTAAGGTTGTGCTGGGTTTTTTTCTCCAGGAGGGAGAGAATAAGGGGTTGAGCTACAGCTCCATTAAAATACAGGTTGCTGTTTTAAGCAGTGTTCTAGCCAGTCCTCACATCTCATCTGCAAACATCTCATTAAAGCTTTGCCCCTGGTTTCTCTCCAAGGGTGCACCAGTTTCTCACCTGGGGTTTGAATTGTGTCCTCACTGTACTGATGGCCGCTTGTTCAGTAGAGTTTTGTCTCTTAAGATGGTATTTCTGATGGCAATAAAGTCAGTCAGAAAGGGGTCAATGTTAGAGGCCTTGTCTTCCTATCCATAGCTTGTGTTTTGTTTTGTTTTTCCATCCTGCTAAGGTGGTGTTGCAATCTGATGCACCTTTCATACTTAAGGTCAACACAGTGTTCCATCGGTCCCAGGAGGTGGGGTTACCTTATTGTGTAAGAACAATTCATGCTCACACGAGTGCAGCTGGCACACCTTAGATGTCAGGAGGACACTGTGGTTTTATTTAGAGAGAAACAGGACTTGGGGAACTTTGAGTCTTGGTTTGTGGTTTTCACCGACCCTTCTCCTGGAGAAAAGTCCCTTTATTTATTTATTTATTTATTTATTTATTTATTTATTTTATTTCATTTTTAAACCGCCCATAGCGAATAGTTCTCTGGGCGGTGTACAAAAGATTAAAAGTACAGAAATACAAAATATCACAATAAATAAACTGAAACAAAGAGATTTAAAATTGTAACATTAAACGCATTAAAATGCCTGGGAGCATAGCCAGGTCTTAACCTGGCGCCGAAAAGATAGAAGCGTCGGCGCCAGGCGTATTTCTTCGGGGAGGCTATTCCACAATTCGGGGGCCACTACAGAAAAGGCCCTAGATCGAGTAACTGTCCTCCGGGCTTCCCGATGGGTTGGTACCCGGAGGAGGGCCTTAGACGCTGAGCGAAGTGACCGGGTCGGTTCATAGCGGGAGAGGCGTTCCACAAGATACTGCGGTCCCACGCCGTGTAAGGCTTTATAGGTCAAAACCAGCACCTTGAATCTGGCTCGGAAGCAAATAGGTAGCCAGTGCAAACGGGCCAGAACAGGTGTTATATGCGCTGACCGGCTGGTCCTCGTCAGCAGTCTGGCTGCTGCGTTTTGCACTAGCTGAAGCTTCCGAACTGTCTTCAACTGTCTTTTCTGTTTCTAGGTGGTTCAGGGATGCATCGCCCAGACCTGTGTGGCAT
Organism: Rhineura floridana; assembly: GCF_030035675.1. Lineage (NCBI taxonomy): Eukaryota > Metazoa > Chordata > Lepidosauria > Squamata > Rhineuridae > Rhineura > Rhineura floridana. Next base: position 91,411,607 of record NC_084484.1, on the reverse strand, counting down.
TCCTCAGGCAACCACCAAGTGACCCATTTCCTTAGGGCTGTGGCCGCTTCAGCTGTGTTTAACAGTAGCTTTCCTGTGCTGGAAATTTCTAGAATAGCAATTTAGGCTTTCCCTGACATTTTTTTTTATATGCTACAAACTGGGTGCATTTTTATCATCAGCTGTAGCCTTTGATAAGAAGGTCTGTCAGAAGGCAGTGAGGAGAGGGGCAGAGGAAGCCTACCCAGGTCTTGAAGACTGCTTTGTTATATTCCTATCAGGAATGTCATCCATCATCCTCAGGTAAAAACTGAAATTTGTCTTCTGTGAATTTCTGTTTACTGGAGATGATGGATGATATTCCACCCACCTCTCCTTCCTCTGCTGACAACCTGAGGGGTGTGGATTACAGCTCCCGCCACTGCCATACATATGGTTAGGCATTTTTCTGTCCTTTCCATGTGTGTGCTCTATCGGGTTTGGGGAGCAGCTGTTCTACTTTGGTGTGGTTAAGCCCTTGTGCTTCTCTGTTTCCTGTTGGTTTCTCTCTTTCTGTTCCTTACAGTTTCTCAAAAGTTAAGTTTCAGTGATCAGTAGAGTTGAAATTAGAATGTCGGTGTGGATCAAGGAGTTGTCTGCTCTGCCAGTTGGTCTGGAGAGATGGATGACTCATCCCCTTGGAGAGGAGGCAAAAGGCTTTAGCGGACCCTGCCTGCTCCTTCCAATATGAGGCGTCATCCCTATCAAGAATGTCATCTATCATCCCCATTAAACAGAAATTCACAGCCAGGGCTGTGGAGTCGGTATGTCAAACCTTCGACTCTGACTCCAACTCCGACTCCTATTTTTCTACTGTCCGACTCCGACTCCTTCATAAATGGCAAATGTATATTAATTTTTCTGCTGTCTGACTCCAACTCTGACTCCTTTATAAATGGCAAATGTATATTAATGTATTAATACTAATAAATTAATATTAATATTAAAATATTAATTTTATTTTGAAGTCAGAGTCAGTACATTTCTACCAACTCCAACTCCACCCAAAATTGCTTCCGACTCCACAGCCCTGTTCACAGCAAGACAAATTTCTGTTTTTGATTAGTGGGATGTAGTATTTTTGCTCTGGAGGATGTGACTCCTCCCTCTGGACAAGTCAGACAAGGCCTTGAAACATTGACAGCTATTCTTCCAGGGGGAGGAGTTGTCCCTGTTGCCAGACCAAACTGGCAAAGCAGAAACAACTCCTCAACCCCAACTAGTATCTATCACTGAAAAAACCAAGCCTGAGAACAGCACTGCGTACACGTGCAACAAGTGCAAGCAGTTAGCACTGTTGGAAGAAAAAATGAAGGGCCTGAAACAGTGGGTGGCCACATTGAAGAGTATAAGAGAAGATGAAGAGTTCTTAGATAGAACGCTGGAACAGCAACAGCGACGAGAAGTACAGGAAGTGGAAGAACAGCATGTTGAAGCAGAAGAGGAGACTTGTGGAGAGCAGCAACAAAATGGAGGAAACTCCATGGAGAAGGGTGACAGGTGCAGAAGAGCGAGAAGACACCCATTACCAGTGGAACTATGGAACCACTTCCAGGCATTTGAGGATGAGACTAGAGGACAGTTTGCAGGAAAAGAATTACAGGAACCCCATATGACAGCAAGCGAGAGGCTGAAGCTTAGTCAAGCAGAGGCAATGAAACCATGCCCCATGACAAGAAGAAAAGTGATAGGAGAATCCCTACTGCATGGGATTGATACCCAAGTATGCCAGAAAGATCCATGGACTTGCTGCCTCCCTGGAGGATGGATTAGAGATGTGATGGAAAGGTTACCATCATTCATAAAGTTCACTGACAGATATCCCTTTCTTCTCATCCATGTGGGAATAAATGATACTACCAAGCAGAGTATGAAGAAATCATGTCAGACTTTGAAGTTCTGGGAAGGAAACTCAAGGACTTTGGGGCCTAGATAGTTTTTTCATCCATCCTTCTAGAACTTAGAAGAGGAATGGAAAGGAAAAGAGAAATACTCAAGGTGAGTGACTGGCTACTAAGGTACTGACACAAGATATTTGGATTCTGGGACCATGGGCTATGCTTCCTGGAAGATGGACTGCTGGCAAGTGATGCGTTGCACCTCACAAGGACTGGGGAAAATGTGTTTGGCCACAGCATTGAGAAATTCATCAGGAGAGCTTCAAACTGAATCCTAAGGGGGAGGGAGACAAAAACTTGACGGTAACGACTAACAAAGGCTTGTGCACAGTAAGAGAACAGAGGGAACGGCTCTAATGGGGTCCAATAATAATCTTCATAAAAATGTAGGAAGGAAGCCAGTACATAAATCACATGATCTTCGATGTCTGTATATTAATGCCCAGAATATGGGAAACAAACAGGATGAACTTGAATTCTTAATACAGGAGAGTAAATATGACTTGATAGGTATAACTGAAACTTGATGGGATGATTCCCATGACTGGAATACAGCGAATGAAGGATGTAACTTGTTCAAAAAGAACAGAAGGGGGGAAAAGGGAGGCAGAGGCACGCTATATGTTAAAAATATATATCCCTGCACAAAAATACAGGAGGATGAGATCGGTAGCTCCACCAAGAGCATCTGGATTAAAATAAATGGGGCAAAGAATAAAAGGAACATGGTGGTTGGAGTCTACTACTGACTACCCAATCCAGGTGAAGACAAAGATGAAGCTCCTGAAAAGAAAATTGCCAATGTTTCGATTGCCAATGATGTAGTAGTAATGGGAGACTTCAATTACCTCGATATCTGTTGGGAGACAAATTCTGCCAAACATGGCCTCTCCAACAAACTCCTGACTTGTGTTGGAGATAACTTTCTTCTACAGAAAGTGGAAGAAGCAACTAGAGGATCAGCTAACCTTGACTTGATTCTAACCAACAGAGATGACTTGGTGGATGAAGTGGCAGTTACAGGAACTCTGGGGCAAAGTAACCACGGTGTACTAGAGTTCTTGATTTTAAAGGAAGCAAAAGCTGAGAGTAGACATGTGTGTACCTTGGACTTCAGGAAAGCTGATTTTAATAAACTCAGAGCAATGGTAAGTAAGGTTCCATGGCAAGTGACCCTAATGAGAAAAGCAGTCCAAGATGGGTGGGAGTTTCTAAAAGAGGAAATTCTAAAGGCAGAATGGCAAACAATTCCGTCAAGAAAAAAAGGGGGAAGACAACAGAAGAAGCCAATGTGGCTTCACAGAAAGCAGAAAGTGGCAAGCATCCAAAAAGCCGATAATAAAAAAGGAGGGGAAATCCCAAGATGCTGGAAAATGTGTTATTTATTTTCAAAAAAAAGCCCAACACATTTCAGTCACTATGTTGTCTGCCCTTTGTCAGAGGCTATAAATAAAATTGCAAAGACACAATTATTACACATCATTAACAAAGTATGTTACAGCATAAAATCATATTCCACATAAACTATACAAAAAAATTTCATAGCATTTACATAGATTGATCTGTAATATTTTTCTCTAGCAAGATTACTTGAAATGATAGACAACTGCAAAGAGGAATTCACATGAGCATACATATATATGCATCCCTAAGTCTCTTAATTCCGGTGTAACTAATTGATCATAAGGGAATTGCATATAACTGAGGACAAAGAATATGGGAGGGATCATCTATATTTGTTAAAACTTACAGGAGAGGAAGAAATTCCAACCCCTCATTAAGACCACCAGGGGTCAGTGGTTTTTGTTCCCAAATCCACACTATTTCTTTCCTTAGTAAAATATTATTTTTCCCTACCTGTTTTTTCTACAACCCAAAACTTAAAATCAACAAAGGAGTGATAACATCTGTAAAATGCTCCACCGGGGGGGGGAGTTCTCTTGTTTTTAATATTGCTGAGGTGTTCCCCTATAAGTCTTTTGACATTCCTTAATGTTTGGTCTATATAAAGTTTTTGGCAACTACACTGAATCACATATAGACATTGGCAGGATTGCATGTAGAAAATTGATTCAAAGCGTATTTCTTGCGGTTGACAGGGTTAACAAACTCTGTCATCTTATATGTGAATCTGCAATAGAGATATGGTATGTCCTAGTAATCCCACTGCAAACATTGTCCAGGAAATAAAAATGATCCTTGAGGAAGGTCTTAACTTGGGTTACATCTCTATGATGAGTATAGATTTTTGTTTAACAAAAATCCTAGGGTACCAATTTTTTATATGCTGCCTAAGATTCCTAAAGGAAGAACACCTCCTCCTGGTCGTCCCGTTGTTTCTGGCTGTAATTCCATTCTACAGCCTCTTTCCTTGTTTGTTGATCATTTTTGAAACCTGCTATTCCATCTTTTATATGGGATTCTACAGATTTCATGAATAAGGTGCAGTCTACTCCCATTGAACTCCAGGATATATTGGTAACTATGGATGTGAGATCACTTTACACTAATATACCTCAGGAATAGGCTATAGATATTATCCACCATACATTAAACAAGAGAACAGAAAGATATCCCACACACACACTTTGTACATTAGCAGAAATAGCTATGTGTAAGAACTACTTTAGAGAGCCAGTGTGGCATAGGGGCTAGAGTGTTGGACTACGACCTGTGAGACAAGGGTTCTAATCCCCACACAGCCATGAAGCTCACTGGGTGATCTTGGGCCAGTCACTGCCTCTCAGCCTCAGAGGAAAGCAGTGGTAAACCACTTCTGAATACCACTTACCATGAAAAACCCTATTCATAGGGTCACCATAAATCAGGATCAACTTGAAGGCATTCCATTTCCATTTCAAGAACTACTTTAAATTTGATAATTCATTGTATTGGCAAATTAAAGGAGTAGCCATGAGATGCCCCATGGCCCCCGAAATAGCCAATTTCTACATGGAATCTTTTGAAAAGACATTATAGCAGCTTCTAGTCCTTTTGCAGAACAGGTTGTGTGTTGGTGGAAGTTAATAGATGATGTGTTTCTAATTTGGAGGGGATCTGTTGAACATCTATGCAGTTTCTTTGAACGGGTGAACTGCCAGGAGTGTTAATATCCAATTTGATTTCCATCCCAGTCTAGAAGAAATTAATTTTCTAGCTTTACTAATTAAGAAACAGGGTGATCATTTGTACACTTCCATATACAGAAAACCCACAGATAGTAACACTTATCTAAGGTTTGACAGCTCCCACCCCAGACCACTAAGACAGAATTTATCATGTAATCAATTGTTAAGGATCAAATGCAATTGTTTCTCTGAAAGGGATTTTATACAGCAATCTTACATTCTGAAAAAACAATTATTCAAGAGGGCTTATCCAAAGAATATTGTTGAATAAATTTTAGGAAAGCTTCCCTAACAGAACGCACTGACATTTTGCAACAAAACAGCTTCCAATCTTTTGAATTGCAGTTTGACTTTTAATCATGTCACTAATAGACTACAAAGTAGCATTAAAAGGCATTGGCATATTATACGTCATATTCCTGGATGTCACTAGAAACCCATGATCTCTTTCAAGAGAACCAGGAACATGACAGATATTTTGGTAAGAAGTTAATTTAGGGACAACAATCACTCAGTTTTTAACACCATACCAGGCACAAATGCACCTAAGGTTCATCCTGCCTGTGGGCATTGTGTCTATTGCAGATTCATATATAAGATGACAGAGTTTGTCAACCCTGTCAACCACAAGAAATACGCTTTGAATCAGTCTTCTACATGCAATCCTGCCAATGTCTATATGCAATTCGGTGCAGTTGCCAAAAACTTTACATAGGCCAAACATCAAGGAATGTCAAAAGATTTATAGGGGAACATCTCAGCAATATTAAAAACGAAATCTGGGGCTCCCCTTGGTGGAGCATTTTACAAGATGTTGATTTTAAGTTTGGGGTTATAGAAAAAATAAGTGGGGGAAAATATTTTATTAAGGAAAGAAATTGTGGATTTGGGAACAAAAACCGCTGACCACTGGTAGTCTTAATGAGGGGTTGGAATTTCTTCCTCTCCTGTACGTTTTAAAAAATATAGATGATCCCTCCCATATCCTCAGTTATATGCAATTCCCTTATGATCAATTAGTTACATCAGAATTAAGAGACTTCTCTTTGTATTCATCTATCATTTCAAGCAATCTTGCTAGAGAAGAATATTGCAGACCAATTATGTAAATGCTATGAAAACTTTTGTATAGATCAGTTTATGTAGAATAGCAGTTTATGTAGAATGTGATTTTATGCTGTAACACACTTTATGATGTGTAATAATGTAGTATGTCTTTGCAATTTTATTTATAGCCTCTGATGAAGGCCAGACAACATAGTGGCCAAAACGCGTTGGGGTTTTTAAAAAAAATAAATACTACATTTTCCAGCATCTTGGGATTTCCCCCTTTTTTTAATTCTCGGTTTCACAGAAAGCCTGACAACAAAAAAGAACACATACAGAAAGTGGAAGGAAGGTCAGGCCGCAAAGGAAGAGTACAGACAGATAGCATGGAGTAGCAGGGATGGTGTCAGGAAGGCTAAAGCTGAGAATGAGCTGTGGTTAACAAGAGATGCCAAAAGCAACAAAAAAGCTTTCTTCAGATACATCCCTAGTAAAAGACAGAGAAAATAAATGGTGGTACAGCTACTCAATGAGGATGGCAAAATGATAACAGACAACAAAGAAAAGGCAGAAGTGCTCAATTCCTACTTTGGCTCAATCTTCTCCCAAAAGAGTGTCTATGACCCTCCTGGGAAACGTGAAGTTGAAGGGCAGGATTGCAGCTTGAGATTGATAGACAAATGGTCAAGGAATACCTAATCGTTTTGAACAAGTTCAAATCTGTAGGGCCCGATGAACTGCATCGTCGAGTAATGAAGGAACTGGCTGAAGAACTCTCGGAACCACTGTCTATTATCTTTGTGAAATTGTGGAGGATAGTGAAGTGCTGGATGACTGGACTAGTGTCCCAATCGTCAAAAAGGGCAAGAAGGAGGAACCTGGGAACTACAGACCAGTCAGCCTGACATTGATCCCTGGAAAAAGTCTGGATCAGATTATAAAATGGTCAGTCTGTAAGCACCTTGAAAACAATGCAGTGATTACTTGACTGTGGGAATGCTACCGACATAATATATCTCGACTTCAGCAAAACTTTTGACAAAGTGTCCCATATATTCTGATTAGCAAGCTAGCTAAATGTGGGCTGAATAGAACAACTGTCAGGTGAATCCACAGTTGGCTACAGAATCATACTCAGAATGTTTAATCAGTGGTTCGTTCTCGGTAACTACCGGGGTACAGCAGGGCTCAGTCATGGGCCAAGTGCTCTTCAACATTTTTATTAATTACTTGGATGAGGAGGTACAAGGAATCCTTATCAAATTTGCAGATGATACAAAAATGGGAGGGATAGCTAATACCTTGGAAGACAGAAACAAAATTCAAAAGGATCTTGATTGGCTGGAGCATTGAGCTGAAAATAACAATGAAATTTAACAGGGATAAGTGCAAAGTTCTACAACTAGGAAAAAGAAACCAAATGCACTGTTACAAGATCAGGGATACTTGGCTCAGCAGTACTACATTCGAGAAGGATCTCGGGATTTTTGTTGATTATAAGCTGAATATGAGCAAACAGTGTAATGTGGCTGCAAATGCTATTTTAGGCTGCATTAACAGAAATATAGTTTCCAAATCGCGTGAAGTATTGTTTCCCCTCTATTCAGCACTGCTTAGGCCTCATCTTGAGTACTGTGTGCAGTACTGGACACCACACTTTAAGAAGACAAACTGGAACAGGTTCAGAGGAAGGCAACAAGGATAATCATGGGAGTGGAAACAAAGCCGTCTGAGGAGAGACTGAAAGAACTGGGCATGTTTAACCTTGAGAAGTGAAGGCTGAGGGGAGATATGATAGCACTTTTCAACACTTGAAGGGTTGTCACACAGTGGAGGGCCAGGATCTCTTCTCAGTCATCCCACAGTGCATGATATGGAATAATGCACTCAAATTACAGGAAGCCAGATTTCAGCTGAACATCAGGAAAAACATCCTAACAGTTAGAGCAGTACAACAATGGAACCAGTTACCTAGGGAGGTAGTGGGCTCTTCAACACTGGGAGCATTCAAGAGGCAGCTGGACAGGCACCTGTCGGGTATGCTTTAATTTGGATTCCAGCATTGAGCAAGGGGTTGGACTCAATGGCCTTACAGGCCCTTTCCAACTCTTATGATTCTATTCTATGATTCTAACCAGACCCACAACTGAAGGACAGACAGGAGTAAACAAACATGTTGTAGGGTATATTGTGTGAAAGATGCATCTCTAAAAGGCACCCCCATTCCAGCAGAGAAAAGTAGGGAGGGCTGAATGTACACCATCCCACTCATCAAACTACAATTCACAGTAAGTACCAGTTTTGCCTGTGTGGGATGGAGTACAATCGCTCTGGAGGATGTATCGAAGCAGTACCCCAGACAGACTCAGGTGGGCTTCCTCTGCCCCCTTGTAATGTCTAACAATCATCTGCAAAGCCTTTAGGCCAAAGGCAGCACCTGATAATGAATCTGTTTTATACTGTCTGATGCATGTGTGTGCATGTGGAGGCCCAGGTAGCCACTTTACAAATATCTGCACAGGAAAATTGCCAGAGCCATGGACTTGGTCCAGGTAAATGACCTAGAATCCTATGATGTTGTCTCCAATGAGACTACCTGGATGAGAAGAGCACCCCAACTAAAATGGCTGACAGCTGTAGTCAGAATAAGTCTGCAGCTCCTCCCACTAACTCACTTAATTGAAGAGGAAGCAACTATCACTGTAGTCAGTGGAAGTGCAACCCCACCCAGAACATACCACTGACCTATCTCCCAGATACAGAAACCAATCACCCACAAGGCCTCTTCCTTGTTAAGATCTGAACTCAGGTTATTTGCCCTCAAGCAGCCCACCACTGTACTCAGCCTCCAGTCCTGAGCCTGCATATCTACTGATTTAGATATTGCAGAGAATTAGAGCTATGTGTCATCAGAATACTGATCACACTTGCTCTGAATTCCCTAATGACTGTTCCTAAGGGCTTCATATAGATGTTAAGTAGCATTGGGGACAAAATAGTGCCCTGCATCACCCCATAACAGAAATGCCAGGGGGCCGGAAGCACTCTGCCAATGTTGCATTCTGGAACTGCCCTTGCAGATAGGACTGGCACCACTGTAAAACAATGCTTTTGATCCCATCCTCCAGAGCCGGTCCAGGAGGATGCCATGGTTGATGGGATCAAAAGCAATGAAGAGACCAAGCAGAAGCAAAGTCACACTCATCTCTCCTGATAAAATACTAGTCAAGGCAAACAAGGCTGGTTCTGTCCACAACTCAGGTGTGAACCCAGCCTGAAATGAGTCTAGATAATCAGTTTCATGCAAGAATATAAGTGCCTTTCAGTGTAATCTTCAGTAGAAGTAGTTTGGTTCAGATAATGGAACCATAAATATTAAGAATTTATTATATGAATTCTAAGCACATACTTTTTAAAATATCCAAATTTTATACATAACGGATTGGATCTCTTGTGCTAGTGGAAAAGCGCTTCTACTTGAACATGGTAGCCCCACTGAATTCCTCCAATTTCACTGTCCTGCTGCAGCTCCCACTCACGGTGACCCATTCCACGTCATTCCAGAAGGTCCATCAATCCCCAGGAGCAGCTTGGAGGGGGAGGAGTCAGGAAAGCCCTGTTATATGAGCAGAGTTCCCTTAAATATTTGTATCTAACCCAGCACCTTACTTCATAGACATTCATGTGGCCATTTATTGATCATGTGACGTGACATCACACAAATGACAGTTGGGATGTCCAACCCACCTGTCAAAATCCCTTGCATGGGGTTCTCAAGTGTCCACAGGGTTCTCAAGCTGGCTGCAGGCACTTAGGAACCATAGCACAAGGGGTGTTGCTAGCCCCATGCTTTGGAAAGTGCTGAGCATATGGCTGGCAAAATGCTTCTTTCTCCCATCCCACTGGGAGGGGGCAGAAGACTGTATTTTGCAAGTATCACTGCATGCAAAAGAAGTCCCTTGCAGATGATATGCAAAACACAGCTTTCTGACCAGGATTTAACCCCCAGTGGGAACAGGCACGTGCAGCCAACGTGAGCAGACCCCTTTTTTCTAAGCATTGGCTGGCCAAGGGAGAAGTCCCAGCTTTCCCTCACCCGGCTGATGTTTGGGGGGAAATGGGTCTGCTTGCTCTGGCTGTGAGTGCCTGTTCCCAGCAGGGGAAAGGCATGCATAGCCAAACTTTCGAGTGGGGGTTAAATCCTGCTGCTTTGGCTACAAGTACCTGCTAACTGGTGGGAACAGGCATGTGCAGCCAACATGGAATTGAACCCTGCCCTCCCTCTTGTGATGTCAGCTGATGGACATGTATATGTGTTTTGGGAAGATAGCCTCATGGGCCAAATTGGACCCCTTGACAGTCCAAGATTGTTCACAGACCAGAGGTTCCCCACCCCTGTGATAGACCATAAAGGAATTGCAAGTACGTCAGGCTATTGTATCTCTGTTCTCCAGTCATAGATCATAATTTGTCTAATTAGGATTTGTTTCAATCTTCAGGAAAAAAAATACTGATTTTTGCACTTGGCAACTTCTTGATGATCTTCCTCTCACAATTCATTGGACTTGCCTGCTTTGTTTATCAAGCTACGATTTCATATTTAACAGAATGGCTTTGGAAAATCATTTATCTTACAAAGCTTCCTAGCCTAGATCTTTTCTTGATCTTGAGTCGGAAAAGGGAAATTTTTAGTATCAAGTCTGGATGTACCTTTAGAACAGGGATTTTAAATTATAAATAAAAAAGTCATAACTTTCCCTCAACAGTGTATTCTGCAGTCTGCCATTATTTGCATTTAGCAATTAGAGAAATAATTAAGGCACAAAGAAATGATTAACACATTCTTCCTTACTGATTTCTTTTAGAGACTTGTATTTTTGGGTAAACTGTTAAAGACAGATGGATCATCAGAATGTACTAAAATAAAAACTGATCACTTCATTCCTAAACTGAAAATGTACACATCTTCTATCCAGGATATTGGATATCTGTACTTCTAAAATTATTACAGGACAGGAATAATAAGTTCAGTACCATTCTGTTCTGAAATGGTACTGTGTATTTAGCTATGTATTTGACCACAAACACAATATTAGTGGTCTTAAGTAGATGCACTCTTAGTATACAAGCTTTATATTTTTTTGTTTCCCTCATCAACAGTAATAGTGGGCCTTCGACAACTATAGGGGCCACTTCTAGCCAACCAACTATCCTGCACTGTGTAGTTCCTGTGATGCCCAAGTTTTTGCTATCGATTCTGATAGTATTCAACATCTGCTTTCTGGGCATAACATCTTTGGGAAACTTTCAGTGGCCTTTCAGTGTTTTCAGACTAGGCAGTTAACCAAGAGTGATTTGCATTCCAGATTTCCTCTGCCCATGGTTTAACTGGTATAATCTTCTAGAGTTATAAGCACATGAATGATGGAAACCTGTTTTACCTGTCAAGAAATTTATATGGACAATTTTAGTTAACATGTTGATTACAGGTGTAGGTCACGTCCCAACGTTCCTTAATGAATATTCTCAAGCACTTGTATAAGGTGGTGCTTCGTAATATAGCATTTCTGTTCAAAAGCTCCTTGAAATAAGATGTTTAATTTCTGGCATGTTGTTAAGTACTTGTACTTGATGTTTGCAAGCAAAGGATAACACCTCTGGTTATCGGGGGGGGGGTTGTATTAATTTTATTTATATAGGCATTGTAGGCCACCATCACAAGGTCTCTTAAATAAAAGACCTTATAATAAAATGCATTTATAGTAAACAATAATTTCAAAACAATTGGAACATAATTTTAAACAGCAGCTTAAAACCAGTACAAAGACCAGAGTCATAAAAACATAAGAGCCCTGCTGGATCAGACCAAAGACCTATCTAGTCCAGCATTCTGTTCTTAAACTGGCCAATCAGATGTGTGAGAAGCCCACAAGCAAAACATGAGCGCAGTAACACTCCCCTCCCCTACATCTGATACTGGAGGGAAAACTGGGAGAACTGGCGATTAAGACAGGACTCAAGATGAGGTAGAAGATGTTCTTGAGGGGCCCAGGCAAGGAATCTTTGAAGGGCTGTTTAGGCTGCCTTTCTGTGGGTTCCCGAAGTCTTCAGTTGGGGTGGAATTTTTCATAGGGCCCCAAGCCTCTTCCTCTCAAACAGGCCTCTCTGGGTCTCGGTCAGATAGGATCTTGACAATACATAACAATGGAAGGTTTGGAAAGTTGTCCATAGAAAAGTCCCTAGTGGTGTAGCTTATGCTCATCACACAGGAATGATGTGCTATGTATATAATCATTCTTCATCTTCTCTGAATTACAGTTTTTGTTACTTGGAGTAGTTAACATCTGTTAACTTATTAATAAAAAGCAAATTTCTATGCCAAGTTACTGTGGAACTTTAAAGCGTTCCTATTAAAGGCTTCATCAAAGTCATTACTGTTTTTTCTGTTTTCAGCCATCATTTTTATGTCTAATACCTGGTATCTTCCTAAATCTGGATGCAAACAACACGTGATAGTTAGATTATAGAGTAACTTTTCATCTATAAGTTCTAACCATATTAACATTGCATTGTTTTCACAAACTCCTATTTTATAGATATATGTAAGAGCACAATTTGAATATGACCCAGCAAAGGATGACCTCATCCCCTGCAAAGAAGCTGGCATCAGATTTAGAGTTGGTGATATTATCCAGATTATTAGCAAAGATGATCACAATTGGTGGCAGGGTAAACTGGAGAATTCAAAAAATGGAACTGCAGGCCTCATTCCTTCTCCTGAACTTCAGGAATGGTACGTGAAATTTCATAAAATTAATGTATCTGTAATTTAAAAATTAAATTGGTGTGTCAAAAGGTACCTAGTATTTGAAACATTTGCTCCCTTTTTTAACTAGGCAGTTAGCTTGGTCAGTTAGTCTAGCATTGAAAACACCCTGTTCTAACCAGCATATGCACATGTACCCTAGGATTATGGGAGAGGTAAGTGGTGGTAACACTGCAGTGATGAGATCAGTTCCTGTGGAATTTAGAAGGTAGTCCCTATGTGGCAAAGAAATGTCCCTCCCATAATCATCTCTATCAACAGACCAGTAAAGGAGTAGCTAAGCACTGCACAGAGCTGCCTCATGGATTCTTGGCAAGCGCTGTGGGACTGTCCATGAAAAAATGATGGTTAATCATGTTAGAGGCCACTGAGAACTCTAGGAAATGAAGAAAAATGGTATTGCCATTGTCCTTCTTTGCTGGATTGACTGCCAGGACTACTAACCCAATCTCACTCCCAAATCCAAACTGAAATTGGTTGAGGACAGTTGTGTTATTCAGCAACCATGTCTCCCACCATATTTAAAATAATAGGGAGAATAGACACTAGGCTTGGGATGGGGAGCCATTTTGGCTCCACAGGTCAGATCCTTTTTTGACAGGTGAGTGGGGCTGCATGCCTGTCAATCACATGGCATCGTGATGTCATGTGATTGACAGGTGAGTTGTCCCACCCACGTCTCAAAATCCCTCGTGCAGGGTTCCCAAGTGCCAGCCAGCTGGTTTTTTTCTCCCCTCCTCCTGGGGGTAGGGAAGAATGAAGCCTGTATTTATCAGACTTTCTTTGGCTGAGCATGCCTGTTCTCTGCATGCAGCCAAACTGAGCAGAATTTTACCCCCATTTGCCAGCTGTCATTTAACATGCTTTCTTTAGCTGTGGGCACCTGTTTCCTGCTGGGAACAGGCACCCACAGCCAATTGCAGGATCACAAGTGATGTCAGCTGATTGACAGGTGGGTGTTGTTTAGGAAAAATGGCCTTCTGGGCCAAATTGGACCCTCTGGTAGGCCACAGGTTCCCTACCCCTGCACAGTAGCTGTTTAAATTATCTGCTTGTACCTGAGGGGTCTCATCACTGCTTCCTGCTAAGACAGCAGCAGCGTTTTTTAATTCAAGTGTGCACTGGTATCATGTTCAATAGCCCACTCATTCTCTTAGTGCAAATGGTTGCCAACATTTTTCCATACAACTTGTTGACATCAGGACATGAAACAAGCTGAAAGCGATTAAAATCAATGTAATAAGAGGATGCTTTCATTGCTTCTGTTTGGATACTGTTACAGTAACAGTGTTCAAATCAGATTGGATGTAGCATTTTTCCCCTTCAAAATACCTTGCAAAGCAAGTCCATGACAGATTGCAGATGGTTCACTTGAGTGGTCAACTGGAGGAGGCAACAACCCCTTACCTAAGCAGAAGAGCTCCACTGGATGGCATTGCATTTATTTTACTCCTATGGCATGGCCTTCAAATGAGGTCTGTATTATGTTTAGGTTAATTTAGCCTAAATCATATGCTTCTTGCACTCAGTTTTTGCCTCCTCAAGGTTCTTAGCAATTCAGTTACCAAGAAGTAGGATCTTTCAGAAGTGTGTGAAGAGAATACTTAGCTGCTATAGCATCATAGCCTCAGTCAGCGTTTGATTTCATATATCAGTCATTCTGTCGACAGAGTGACCTTTAGTGTCAATGAATAAATCCTCCACAGAATTTTTTAAGCCAAGGGTCCCATCAGCTTCTGGGGGAGGGCCAACTTAGGGTCCACAGCCCCTGCAGAGGTCCTAAAGTAAGACTACCCAGGCCTGTATAAGATTGTGATCTGTTCATGATATCTAGGCTACCTGAAATTAGGCCAGTACAGAACAGTGAATCTAGAGTATGTCCTGCCTTTCCGTGTTTTTTTTTTTTACTAATTACACTTATACCCCAGTCTTCCTCTGAGGAGCTCAGAACAATTTGTATATGCTTCTTAGACAGCATCCTGCCTAGGCAGCTTCCAAAATCATACTTGCTTAGTCTCAACAATATAATTGTAGACAATTCTAAATTTTAGGCCAGTGGTTGTCATAGCAGCCATGAAGTACCTACCAAAATTACCTGATAATAGCAGGCCTCAAGGCCAGGTCTGTAAGTCTGTTAGGTAGTTCACTAAAAGAATCCCAATTTCTCCCTGATCTACAAGTCACAGGTGCACACAATCAAAAATATTGATATAGCCTGTACTGGTTATCTACAAAAAGGAATAATATAAATGCATGAATCACAGATCCACTCCCTTATTCCAAATTGTGGTTGATATTGCACTAAATAACCATGTAGAACAAACTGGGCCAGTATAGGTTAAACAGCAGCATCCATCCAGCTTTTGGTGATACAGATGAAATCAGGGTCTTCCTCATGATTAGACTATGTAGGTTATGTAATTTATGCTTAGTTAACAGATTGCCCTTCTCTAGAGGGAATGTATGCATGACAGGTGTCGTAGGAGTACTCTTCCACCATCTATCAGGACAGTTAGTAGCCATGGCAGATGAAGAGGCTTTAAGGGCTGGAGTATCTTCCACCTTGCCGTGTGCACCGAGAAGAGAACAGAACTGGAGATCCTGCACCCCACACCAGCCTTAATCCTGCTCAACAGGGTGCAGCTATCTTTTTAAAGCAGCAGTAACCCATTTGACCTCCAGGGTGGCTATTGCTGGAGTAAACAAGGAATTGGTGCTTTGAAAATGGAATCATTTAAAATTACAATTTGAAAGTTTAAAAATGAATTTTAATCTGTTCATCTGGCAAAAAAAAACAGTGGGGGGAGGATTATGTTCATAATCGATATTACTGTTCCTTCATTAAAAAGGTACTCTTTACTAACAAGCTTGATAGTTGTTTCCTCTTCACCTGCAAGGCGAGTGGCTTGTATCGCTATGGAGAAGACTAAACAAGAGCAGCAGGCAAGCTGTACTTGGTTTGGAAAGAAAAAGAAGCAATACAAAGACAAATACTTAGCAAAGCACAATGCAGGTGAGAAAAAGAAACTGCATATACAGGATTATTTAACATTGCTGCATTGTTCATTATCAAGTAAATTTTTAATTTCACCAGTCTCACTCAGTGGAAGCATCTAACAAAAAAATTCCATATGTTCAAATGTAATTACAGCAATAAAAGAAATTGTAGGCACTAAACAGATGTTAATGAATAAGCTGAAAATGGAGTTAGCGTAAGTTGAATATGGAAAATGTGCTGATGCATCTGGGGCAAGATCTGCATCTGGGGGACAGTAGAGGTGTTAGGTTATCCAAGGCATTGTACAAGATTTTTTTTTGCAGCTGTGCAGAATTTCCTTAACTAAGTTGAACGTTGAACTTCCAAGAAAATAAAGTGCTCTTTAGAAATTAACAAATTGTAATAAGTTTATCATTATACATATCTCTCAAGAGTTTAGTTTATTAAGTTTATCAGTTCCTACAGCTAAGGAAGCCTCAAAGCAACTTACCAAACTTTTGAGATTATTTTCTAAGACTCTGCATTAGAGGGTATTTTCTCAAGTTTATTCATACGTTTGCCACAGTGAAAATTCCTGGAAATCCCTCCTCCTTATATACTAACATAAACAGCTTTTCTTACTTTGTCCTTCAGTGTCTGCTGCACAGTTTAAAAAGCATCTAAGGATGAGTTCCAGTGAATTGTGAGTGGGCACCCTCTTGCACAACAGGGCTTTTCCTTCCTCTTCTCCCCCCTGAAGCCCTTTGCTCCCGCAAAATGTGCTTGAGAGGGTTTGTGGACTCTCTGGAGCAGATTTTGGAGGCACACAGGTAGCTTGGGAGGGGAGAGAAAAGATACTGTAAACTGGAAGCCTTGTTGTGCAAGCAGGTGGACAACACTGGATGTTGCCCCAAGAGTCTAATGCTAGGATTAGGACATCTGACAAAACATTGGATTGTATCTCGAGGTAGTTCAAGCAGAAGGCAGCTTGTGCAACTGACCTTTCTCCTCCCTCTGCCCCCAAGCCTCACCAGGTTAAGGACTTTCCTGAACAGCCTGTATTGTGTTTGTAAGGAGCTGCAGTAGGTTGCGTGAATAGCCTGGAACTGGCACAAAAGTCTGTTGCCCAATTTCTAGTAATTTCAGGGAAAAGGAAAGATCAGATGTGCATGCTGCCTTCTGTGTATCCAACTCTTGGATATAACCCATGGATTCCAAAATAATAAATTATGTATTGTAGATTTTTAAAAGTAGTTTATATTTTAAACGTTTTAGGAAAACATTATGCATTATCATCTGCTCTTATTTCCAAGGTTCTTTCTTCATCCTAGTTTAACTCTCAACTTCCATATGTCAAATCTGTAACAATCTTGTGCAACAGATTTGCAGATATTAATTGCAGATGTAAAAGGATACTTATAGGCCCATTGTCAGGTATCTGTCAAAACCCAGTAGCCCTCCTGCTCTTCCTCTGCACTATTGCTGCCTATTTGCACCTGCCCTCTAATTCAGAAAGGATGGGCAAGTGAGTGGCAACACCAGCAAGAATGAGCAACAGCAGCTGCTTATTCTCCAACTGACACCCTGCAGGAGTGGGATCTTGCCAGTTCTCCCCAATCTGGTGTTGGCACTGCTTGTTTAGATCAATATGTCATTCTTCATTTTGCTGCTCCTGGTCACGTGAATTTCTTCCTTCTGTGGCCTTTTCTTCTTCCAGTCATTACTCTAAACTCTCTATTCCAGCTTGCATTTCTGAGAAACACTTTACCCATCAAGCTTCCTTTAGCCTGTCTTCATCTCAGACCCCTGCCTCCTCCTTTCCTAGGACTCTGTTTCTTCCACACTTCCTTCCTTAGTTCCTTGTTTCTGTCCTGCTCCTTTTCAGCATGAGTGCGATTCAGCCAATGGCAGAGAGATCTTTGTCCTTTCCCACCCCCTTAACATTAGAGCAGCTGAAGCCAGTGACTGCTCTAGCACTCTTACCACCTGCAACTAAGCCCTTCATGCATTGCAGTATATAGAAAAAAAACTTCTATCATTTATATTCAGCCCCCAAATCCTGACATCTATCATTTGCTATAGAAATCATTAAAATAAAATAAAATAAAGTAGGTTTTATATTTCATATAGGAGGAATTTTTCAAGCTTTGTTTAACTGTTCACTCTTAAGCCTCAGTGTGCCTACACAGGTGCTTGGAATCAGTTGACATTATACTGTGATAATCAGTCAAGCCACAGATAGATACACGAACAGTGGAAACTTTCATAGGGTTTACCTCTATATTACAAGCAAAAGCCCTTTTATGACCATAAATATTTCTATTCTATATGTTTTGCCCCAAGCTCCTAAAATTATTTATTTATTTATTATTTTATTTATATCCCACCCTTCCTCCCAGTAGGAGCCCATACAGCTAAGCCCCAGATCTCCATATTAAGATTACAAGTGGTTGCCCCAGAGCCAGCTGCATGCATTCTGCAGAAACCCTCCAAATTCATGTTAGTTGAATGATAGGTATTGAAATCCACTCTGAATGTTTTTATGAAATGAATTTTCCCATGTACTCACCACTCTATATTATTCTGCTGTATTCATTATCAATGTAAAGCTCAACAATCCACCTCAAAATGGACCATTTCCAAGTAATCAGTCTTGTGAGAAAAGTCTTAGAATGCAATCATATGTAAGTTCCACTGTGCTTAGTGGGTCTTACTTCCTACAAAATGTGCATAGGGTTGAAGCTCTTAGTACATTTTAATCTGAACCATCATATGCAGAAATCACCATGTTCTAAAGGATACTACCTGGTCAACACTAATTTTATTGCCAATGATGTTTGATCGATTTTAGGGTAACTTTGTGTCGCTGATTCCGAATATGGCATTGGTTTTGCTAGATTGGCTCTAATTTTTGAGATAATGGATGCCCCCATTGAAAAGCATAACAAATTCAAAAAATTTAATGGTCAGGCGTAGCCTACCCACAAATGACATGGAAACTGTCTCAAATCATACAAAAGTAAACACATGAAATAGCTAATGGCGTTGTATTCAGTACAATAACATTAAAACAAAGTAAGCTGATTCAGATAATCACAATTAATGCATAGAAAAATGCTGTGTGTACGATTTTCTTTTATGTGGGGCATCAGGACAATCACGTTGGAGGCTCCAGCAGTAGTCTGCCATCATGTGTCTGTCCCATCTGCCTTGATACCTTTCCTCCATCACCTTTATATCCTGATGGAACCTCTCCCCTTGTTCCTCACTAAAATCACCAAGATTATCCAGAAATCTGTCTAAGTGGCTATGGAGATAGTGTACCTTTATGCTCCTATTAGTACCCAAATGTTTAAAGTTAGCGAGCATGTTTTGCACCAATTCTTCATAATTGTCTGCTTTGTGGTTACCCAAGAAGTTCTTGACAACCGCTTTTAGTTTTTCCATAGTCAGTCCAAGGAATGATCTACAAATGTATTTGCAGCAATCATCATCTTCGTCCAAGGCCTTAACAAATTGCTTCATCAGTCCAAGCTTGATATGGAGTGGTAGGAGAATGATTTTTTCTCTGTCAACCAATGGCTTGTTAATGATGTTCGCTGCACCTACAGTCATGTGTTCCCTTGAAGGCCATGTCACTTTTTTCCAATGATCTCACTTTGCCCTACTATCCCACAAGCAGATAAAACAAGGGTACTTCGTGTATCCACTTTGCTGCCCAAGCAAGAAGTTCACCATCTTTAGATCAACACAAATAGACCACTGGTGCTCATGATAACAGAGCTTCTGCAAGACCATTTTGATATTTTCATATTCTTCTTTAAGTTTTGTTGAGTGAGCAATTGGAAGAGATGCATAGAGGTTACCATTGTGCAATAAAACACATTTCAAGCTTCTGGTGGAGCTGTCTATAAAAAGCCGCCAATCTTCTGGTCGATATTCCGGTAGTCCCATTTGGAGAAGAAGTCCAGGGATGTTATTGCAGTATACAAGTTCTTCATCTTGGCTGAAGTATGGAAGAAGTCCCTCCTTTCTTGTCCGATAAGCTGTTATGTTAGCTTCCGGCTGTAGACAGTTCTTTTCCATTAGCCTGGATGCTAAAAGTTCAGATGCTTGCTTTGACAGACTGAGGTCTCGTATCAGATCATTGAGTTCCTTTTGGGAGAACTGCTCAGTTGTTGAAAAGCTTCTTCATATCCACTTCCAGGGCTACCACCTGTGCTACACTCCACGTCCAGCATTTCTTCGACATCTGACAATAGAAGGTCAGGCAGTGAGGTAAACACTGGTATGGGAACGTCTTCGCTGTGTGGCACAGGTCGCCTTGCTGAATCCAAATCAGGATAGTCCCACTTACGTTTCTTGTAGCGATTGAAGCCTTTCACATTCACAACACAAAAATAACAATCATCGTGATGGTTTTGCGGCTCTCTCCACACCATAGGCACACCAAAGTTTAAACATTTCCTTTCTCCATTTTTCCACTGTCGTAGGCACTCTACACAGGTTTTGCAAACCTTATGGGGAGCCCAGGCTTCACTCCAAAATAAGCAAGATATGCTTGTTTTACAAAGTCAGTGATGTTTTTTCTTTGTTTTTGCAGAGTGTATTCGCCACAAATGTACAGTAGGGCCCCGCTTAGCGGTGTTCCGCTTAGCGGTGTTCCGCTAATGTGGCGGCATTTGTTTTCAATTTTGAAGCCGATTTTGCCACTTTTGCGGCATTTTTGCGGCATTTTCGTGCATTGCGCCCCATTAAAGTAAATGGTGTTCCACTTTACGGCATTTTCCGCTTTACGGCGGGGGTCCAGAACAGAACCCGCTGTATAAGCGGGGCCCTACTGTAGCAGAATGCATTAGGATTGTTTAAGCAGCCTCTTCGTGACGACCTCATATTCCTCTTCAAAAAAAAAAGTATCAATATATTATATGCAATGGATAAACTTGCAAAACAATGTTCAAGAGTAAAAAGACAGACCAAACCCTGCTGCATATGTCAGCAGCTACAGGTCATATTGGGGTACAATCGTCATTTGAGGGGTATCCATTATCTCAAAAACTAGAGCCAATTCGGCAAAACTAATGTCATTTTTGGATTTAGCACCCCGAAAATACCCTAAAGTCATTCAGACATCCTTGGCAACTAAAAAAAAAAAATTATTTGTTGGGCTGTGGTGTTTATTAAAATGTGGAATTTGTCATGTCAATGTCAGACAATTTGGAAACTGATTTATAATGCTGGGGGAGGGAATGCTTTTCCCTACATGGAATCTTATGAAGGATTCAAATGTGTTTAAGATAAAAGATATACAAATCAGTAAATGATTAAAACTGGAAGGGCACAATCTAGCCATGTTAAGTCCCATTGATTTCAGCAGAGAGATTTAAGTGTGTGCTTATCAGTGGGGCCTAATAGTACTTCATTTGGACTATAACATGCCCCAAGATGTTTTAATAGTCTAGGTTTGGTGTGGAGAGGAATTGGTCCAGTCATAATTTATGGGCTTTATAAGGTGTTTTAATATTTATTAAGATGATCAGTCACAATAAATTGTAGATAGATGTACACGTGCATTAAATTTGAGACAATAATGAGTAAATTCATAGGCAAAAACGGAGACACATTATAACTTGGATATCTAGTCCTTGTGTCATTGTCTTGCCTGTTTCTTGTGCTTTGGCTGAGCAAATGGGTGGTCCTGTCTTTTAATGTGGAGACCTAATCCATCCCTACTGCAATATCTTATCAAAGACAATTTGAAACTGCTGGTTGATGGCAAAAACTTTCCTGGTGTCAGGTGGAAGAGACCAAGCCCCCAGAATGAATCTGGAGTTCTTTCTGCTTCACCACTACCATAGACCTTGACAGAACACTCAGTGTGTTTTAAATGTAATTGTTTTTTAAAATAGAATGGAATGTGTAATTAAGACCAGTTGCTAAAACTACTCCTCCAGCCCTTCCTCCTTAAGTCTCTTATGACCCATTGATCCACCTTTTCCTTTCAATTACTCAGTTTTTGCACATGCACACTTCTCATTCTCAACACTTAGGAGGAAAAAGAAAAGAGGCGTGTTACTGCCTTGTTAATCAGATTTTTAAAAACCCTGCCTATGAATTATGTCCTCCAAACAAACCAGATAACTAGACATATACTTCACAAGGAAAGGAAAGCTTTTTAAAATCAAAACTGCACCCCTGCCCAAATCTAGACCAGGGGTTCAACTAAGTCCTACTCATAGTAGACCCACTGAAATTAATGCACCTAAGTTAGCCATGTCTATTAAATTCAGCTGGTCCACTCAGACGAGCATAAAATACCATAAAATACTATTTTTTCTCCTGCCTTTGAGTTGTATCTACCGGTGCCCTTCTACAATTGGAAAGAATTCTTCCATTTTTAGGAGTCTTTGGATATCACCACTAGCAGAACAGAAGGGGGATGATTTTCCTTCTAACCGTCTGGAGCAGATTGGGGAATGCAGGGGGGAAAGAACAGCAGCATCACTAGCAGGAGTGCAGGGGGGTGCGGACCTCCGGCGCACGCCCTCCCAGGTGCATGGATGGGAGTGGCTGTTTTTGCGTGTGTGCGCACACGCACGCACTCACCACGTGCTCCAGGCTGGCGGTGGAAGGCCCATCCCGGCTTCACCGCCAGCGAGCGGGCACCTGCTTTCAGTCTCGCCCACCCACCTCCGAGGAGGAGTTGGCTGCGCCGACCCAGAGCGCTTCTTGGCTCCTTTGCCGGGCAACGGGGCGGGGCGGCTCTGGGTGTCACCCCCCTCAGGGTGTCACCCGGGTGCGGTCCGCACCCTCCACACCCCGGTAGTGACGCCCCTGAAAGAGAATCAACAAAAATAGCCTCTAGTCCCCTTCTCTTAGCAGAGTCCTCTAGATGAGACACTTTCAAGAATGGATGAATGCCATTGAATTCAGCCCTATATTTATAGTGGAGAATGAACAGGCAAGATTTCCCACTTTCTGTCAAATTTCTATTTAATTTTTACCCTAATTATTTTATAAATTCTAGCCTTGGGACTCATTCTTGCCAAAGTCGTTCAAATCCAGCAATATCTACAGCTCCCTTATACTATAGGATATTACTTCTACATTTGATTTTTAAATTACGAAGGAAGGGTAGAATCCAGTGTTAGGTGGGTAGACTTCCAATTATGCTCAGGAACATTGGATTCAATCCTAAATTTGTAAAGAGAAGTGTTGTGTTGGTCATTCTTTAATCATAAAACCACAGACATATTAAATTATGTTTCTGTTAATGCCAATAATAGCAAGTAACAGAACAGTGCCAAATTTTTATAAAACATGCTTATCATTTAACGTGATTTATTTGCCTTGTGTTTAGAGTATTGCATGATGAAGTTTATTTTGTGCATATACTTTTATTTTACTAATATATTACAAGCCATATTTCAATGACCCCTGTACATTTTTCATGCTGTCTTAATCCCACTGGCCTCTGTGCATGTAAGTAACCTGTCAAGTGACAATGCCTCTTTATTTGCTTCTTACTGTTTCCTTTCAAAAACTTCTTTTCTTTATTAGCTAGACATGTAGAAGTGTTTAAAAGTTCAGTCTGTAAATGTGTCCATGTGCTCCTCTGAATTTAAGTACAAAAATCATTTTTCATTTCTGTCGGAAACCCTGAAATTATTAGTGATCATGATTATTTGTAAGAATGTGTGATTCTGTGTGTTTTATATAAGGAACTGTGTTCTGTCTTCACTGGGGGTTCTTCTGCTCTTAGCATATATGGAGATAGCCTGAAAAGTACTTCAGAGCAGCAATTTTCACTCTTTTTGCAATAATATATTATTTGAGGGGTGCTTGACCTAAATTTTTCCAGAAAGAGAAGAGTTAGGACTAAATGTCACTAGTTACTAAAATAGTTGGGATATTGTAGAATAAGCTCTTTTGATTTTAATAACCTGCAAATGTAACACAGAGAGGTTCTTGGTAAATGGCACTATAGTTAGAGCAGAGCTTTAAACTACAACTCTCATCAGCCCCAGCCAGCATGGCCACTGGATTGGGCTGATGGGAGTTGTAGTTCAAAAAGGTAACTTTTCCAAGCTCTGAGTTAGAGTCACCTGTATATCTTTTGAGAATGTTAGGGATAGCTCTGAAGAAACATTATGGGGTATAAATATTAATATCCTGTCACAAAATATACAGAATTTGCCTGGAAATATTTTTCAAACCAAAATGTTTTGTTTGCTTCTGAAGTAGATATTAGCCTTCATGTGTTAGTTTATCCCCTACGTATTGATCTCAAGAGACCTTCATATGGTGTGAGTTTTTAATTTAAAAAATCAGAAAGCTTGATGTAAATGTTACTGGGCCTGGAGTTAAGAATATAATAGGTTGGATCCAGACCTTACCCTTCCACAAATAGAAGGGCTCCTACAGTTTGCAAAAGGCTGGGAATCTCCCACTGGAGTAATGTGAAAGGAGGCAATTTTCACTGTTTTCCTTGTTCCCTCTGCAACCCCCAGAGCACCTCCCATGCTCTTGAAGGCTCCCCTGATCCTGCAGAGCAGCTTGAGGGGAGGAAGCACAGGGAGCTGCAGGTAGAAGAGAGAACTGGCAAAAATTACTTCCTCCAATGGGAGAGTCCTGTGGGCAGAGTTACATCTGCAGGTAGCTTGGATCCAGCCCACTGACTGTTCAGCCAGTACAGTGTCAAAAACATGCCTTGCCAGCATTGCAGATAGATATAACTGAAAAAATATGTGGATGTCTTAATCTAAATTTAAAACTGAATTGTAATAAAAACATGGTTACTGTTGGTTCCTCTCTTTAAAAAAAAGCCACTCAAAATCATAGTGTAGGTGACATTTAAAAGTATGGCTTCTTCACTGTTACATCATCATAATTAGATATTTAAAGATGCCCTTATAATTGGCCTAAATCCTTCAACTTCATTATTGGGCACAAGTAAGGACAGAGTTGTTTTTAAACATGAGTTGTAATTTTATTGCAATGGTTTCAGATAATGCTACAGTAAACATAAGGACAGTTGAGAAACTCTTTAGTAGGTCATATTTTATTAAATGCTTCAATTATGGTGATGGCTTTATAGTGTGCAATAAAGCCATTCTCTTTGTTCAGTTCTTTACTCGCTGCCTAAACTTTAAAGAGCATGTTCATATAAAATTAGCGCTTCTGTGTGAAGAGAACTCTACTTACAATTAATCTGATCTGTATCTGGAAGAGTAAATAAAACAATAAAACCAAACAACTTAATGCATTTTTATAGTTTTGATAAAATACATCCAAAGCTTTATTGTTCTTGTAAGTAGATGTTCTCATATCTGTATTCATCTGTCACTGTCTATAAACTTTATTGCTCACTTCCAGGAATCTCAGAATTTTCCAGAAGCACTAATTTTTTTTTAACGTGCATAATGCATGGTCTCAACCACAAATTCTTAAGCATGTAATTTAAAATATGTTCTTACTGTTGAAGTAAAGTATATTGCTTAATAAATTGTAAGAAGAAAATGGTTGGTTAAAACATGTTTAGCTATAGCTTTTAGGAATAGAATTTGGCATTCATAGAAAATAAAGTAAATTCACTCTACTTTCTTCTCTTATTTCTGGTTTTTGTTTTCTGTTACAGTGTTTGATCAATTAGATCTTGTCACATATGAAGAAGTAGTAAAATTGCCAGCATTCAAAAGGAAAACACTAGTCTTACTAGGTAATTTTGAGTATAATTTGTTCTGCAATTATAATTTAAACAGTATATTCTTCAGTCTCTGTGATAATATTAAATTTCCTTTCCTATAGGAGCACATGGTGTTGGGAGAAGACATATAAAAAATACATTAATCACAAAACATCCAGACAGATTTGCATACCCTATTCCACGTAAGTATTACAAAGTAGATCGTTGCATACTGGCTGTTTATTGTGATGTCTCCAATGTATTACTACACAACAATTATAATTTAGTTAAAACTAAATATATAGCATGGGAGACAGAATCTTGCCAATAGCAATTGCCTAGTGGTGGTGTTTATAGTTCCTCCGGCATCTTCATCCATCCACTCAGTCTCTTCTCACCTGCTGCACTTCATGCACCCTCTACCACTTTGCAAGTATGTTACTTTCTGCAGTCCATAAACAATGTACTGAATGTGGCCTACATGTATACCTGAGACAGTCCTAGGCTTTTTGCAATTCTGCAGTCAGAAGTTGACCCATGCTAATGCATATATACAGATGTGAAATAATCAGAGAGCAAAATGCACTGCAAGAGACTACTACCAAACAATGTGTCACATGATGCATGGAGATTGCATGTGGTAGGTAAGAAGGCAATTTCTCTTGCTCTCTATAACCAATAGAGAGCACTGATCAATCCAACTTGGGGGGAGGGACATTGCTCCCTGATATCAGTGTGTACAAGTGTAGGGAAGGACTTCCCTTTCCACCTCCAGCCCCAGTACTATTACACTGGCTGTCCTCTCCTCACTGTACATAGCTGGAACATTCATGATGCTACTATACTCGTATTAAAGCCAATTTTAGGGGGGGAAACTTCTAACGGATTGTTTTCAGAAAAGTTTTCTTCAAGAAGGCAGAGTTGTACAATTTAAAAAATATTTTGGTGTTCTGTGGTTAGATAAACCAAAAATTGAAATTAATTAGTGCCATTCTTTGCAAAAATAAATATCTGAAGATTGAAAAGAATAGTCCACCATATTTACTGATGAATTATTTTGTCATCAGAATTTATGGACAGAATCCAACTCTTCAGAGCAGATTTTGACAGTGTGCAAGTTAATGCTGCTGGCTGGAGGAGGGGAAGCTGGAATTTTGCACGCTGCTATATGATGGATGGGGTGTGAAACATGGGAAGTCAACATAAGACGAGTTTCTGTGTTCCTAACTTCTGTAATTACAGACACAACCAGACCACCAAAGAAAGATGAAGAGAATGGAAAAAATTATTACTTTGTATCACATGACCAAATGATGCAGGACATTTCCAACAATGAATATTTGGAATATGGTAGCCATGAAGATGCAATGTATGGAACAAAACTGGAAACAATACGGAAGATCCACGAACAGGGATTAATTGCAATACTTGATGTAGAACCTCAGGTAGAGATAGAATTTAAGTGCACATTTTATTACACATACCTTTTTATTTTATGCACTAAATTAACACATATAAAGTAACAAGCTTTTCTTTACATGTGACCCTTAATTTTTAAATTGTAGGTGTATCAGTAGATTACATTCTCCACATAAAATGGAGTAACTATGCTTATCTCTTAACTGTCATTTTTTAGAAGCTTAATCATTTTAATTTACTTTAATATATGTGCTTTAATTTGGATTCCTGCATTGAGCTTTAATATATATGCTTTAGTGTGTATGCTTTAATTTGGATTCCTCCATTGAGCAGGGGGTTGGACTTGATGCCCTAGTAGGCCCCTTCCAACTCTACTATTCTGTGATAATTTTTGAGAGAGCTGTATTTTTTAATATTTTGAGGGTAGCAAAGCATTTATTCATTTCAACCCAGCACTAACCTATCACCTTGGAAACAGTTCCTCTATTTACAAGAGTTTAGCATTTATTTAAATAAAGAAATAAACTTTTTATTTGCAGGCAAAAGTATATGGTCAGGCCACATTGCTATGAGAAGGGAGGAAAATAGAGGCAGACCACCAAGGATATCATGGCCACAACATAATGCTTGGTGGGGTTTTCCGTGCAATACAAGTTTCAGTATTTATGTGCCCTAACCTCTTCAAAGGTTAAAAAGAAATAGCGCAATCCAACCAACACTTTTAACTCCCATTAATTCTTCCCTCTGAAAACTCTCTCTGGATAGTTGAGCACATTATTAAATCACTCCTGTTGAATAAATGGGATTTAAGTATTTAAACATTGGCTGGATAGTTTGCAGACTCTAGTTACATTTTCAATAACAATCCTGTTATTCCTTTTCTTGTGCTGGCCAGGGCAGAAGTGGGAAGCAGGAAAAAATGCCACTTTGCTGTGCAGACTCCCAGAATGGCACATTGAAGAGGCCCAAATCAGACCCATGGCCATAACATTACAGCAGCAGGGCCAGCTTAGAATCCAGCAGATCCCATTCCAGCCCTGTCCCTGAAATTCCCTATTTTGGGGTGTTCTGCTGACTACTGCTGGTGGAGATACTCCTGGCTGTCACTCCACACACCAGCCATTTGGGCAAGTGTTTTGGGATGCTTCTTGGTGATGAGGCTTCCCTGTCAGCAAATTCAGGTGGATCCAGGAAGGGCCTGCCCCATCCAAACCTCCTCTACCATGGCGGATCAGGGTTTGAGATTGCTCTGTAACTAACTTTTCATGTCTACCTCCCTGTCACACCAAAAGGCATTATGTTACCTATATGTTCTAATTGGGTCTCCCTGTATTTGGAGAATATAGATACTGTTTTGGGTGCTGGTACTGTTTGGCATTTTCATTTAATGAAGATAATATGTACATAATATACTTTCTGCAATTTATATTTATCCATTGTATGACTACGTTAAAAGAAAAGTAGGCATTCCCAGTAGAATAAGGGTTGACATATGATGTTGACATATAGCCAGACCTTATTGTTTGTGAGGCATTGTGAAATCATTGCCTTCCCTATACAATCTCTGATCAGTTGGAATCACTCAGGGAAGAAGAGAGCCTGGGGACTATAAAATGGCACTGAAGCAGCAGTGGAGGAAGAAACAAGCTGTAGACAGAACTGCAGCCTGGGGAGAACATTCCCTCCCCCCCAAAAAAAACCCCTCTTTCATCCCCAGAATGTGAAAATTTGATGGAATTCTTTAGAAGATTTCACATACAGCAGAATTTCTTGCTGTTTTTCACTGCAACAGAATGAACTATTGCAGAGGGAAACCGTTTTTTAGACAGAACTGCAGCTTGTCTTATGGACAACATGAACTGTGCATATAGGTTCTCTCCTGTGAATAAATTGCAATAAAATCTGTTTGAGTACTGGCTGGCAAAGACTTCAACATCAGACATCCACAAATGTAGTCACATGGCAGCCAGCAGCAATCACACATCAACCACATACTATCCCTGGTTGCCCAGTAGCAAATGAAAGCTTCTTTTCCAAGTTGTCTGCACATCACAGAGAACTCAAAGGTGAGAAAGATCACTTACCTTCATGCTGGCTAGGATCAAAAAACTCTGCCACTCTCCAAGCTTCCAAGTATCTCCAAAGCCTGATGTGAACAGGAAACTATTCCTCCATTTGCCAAGTCATGCAGGAGGAGTCATAGGAGGGGTGTAAGGGTCAGTGGGAACCACAAATAGTGGCTGGCTACCAATCCCAAATAAAAATATGGGCCCTTGCATGGTGGTGCATTTATTTATTTATTCATTCATTCAGTATTACTGTTGACAGACATGGGTTCTAAAATTGCAAGGTTGGAATCTCTTCCAAATGGATTCAGAATCATATGTCTTGCCTTCTTATGTATTAAAATTCATGCCATGTTCCTCCTCCTAAAATATTCTTTACTTAGGCCCTGAAGGTCCTGAGGACTGCAGAGTTTGCTCCTTTTGTTGTTTTTATCGCTGCACCTACAATTACCCCAAGCATTAATGAGGTAAGACTTGTTGCAATGAAATTGCATTTGTAGAGGACTTAATGGTAGACGCAGAGACTTAATTCCTGTTTGACAGGATTTAATATTGGAGATAATAGTAGAGATGATGAAGATACTACATTTTGCATTGTTTATCTCTACTGTAAAGAAGTTTTAGAATATGTCCATTCATTTATTTTCCTTAAAACATCATTTGCATACATAATATCCCCTTTTGTTTACCTGTTTTGTCATACCTTGTTTCAAACCCTTCTTTAAAAAGAACATGTTTCTGAGGACATGTCTGTATTGCTCATTTTTGCACAACCTTTCACTGAAAATATGTGAGAGGATGGAGAAGTCTGTATCTCATTCTGTTTTCTGTCACTGATTGTCCCAAATTAGAAGTCCATAACCTGGTTACTTTACACACACACAAAAGTACTCTTTAAAGATGTAGTTAGTAAGTCTCCTAATTTAGTCTGGACAAATGTCTTGTGATGTTCATACTCCTCTCCTCTCTTACCAGAGCTTTTTTCCTTTTAATTTTTAAAACAAATTTTGAGCATGTATACTTTTATGGGGAAATCAGGCGTTTGTTTTTTACTTTGTCCAAGCCCAGCTGCCTCAACTTCCACACATATTTTTAAAAAAATTTATCAAATGTCAATACTGGATAATTGAATTGTATATATGTTGGTATTGGAGTTTTTTAAAAACCAAACTGCTAAACTCATGATTCCAAGATAGAGGAAGCACCTGTCCACTTAAATTGTATAACAATACTGACACGAGTCATAAATTGAAATGAAAATAAGTGTAAGATGGGGTGCTGCCACAAACATATCCCTACATGATATGCCCTTGTTTTCTTTATTTTTCTTGAATTATCATTTTTGCTTTTCTTCTCATTTTCTTGCACTTGTACTAATCTTATCTAGCTGCCAAAATGGTGCAGAAGGTTGCCTGTAAGTACCAGCTTAGGAACAAAATAATATTATATCCTTATAATTTTAATATTGTTTGAATGGAAATAGTATTTTCAACTTTGCATTACTTTTACTGGATAAGCAAATGCATAAAGCAAATAAACGTATCTGTGAAGCATCTGTTCTGAAATTTAATTCAGACTCATAATGGCAAGCAGAATCTTCCATTTTCATTCATTAGCTTAGGGCACAGTCCAGCTTGCATTTACACTGGCCTGAGGGGAGTTGGATGTGGCACATCTGCAGCTGAGCCGGTTGGGTTCTGGCTCAGCTGTGCTGTGCTGGTGTGAGTCCCTCAGCCTGGCTGAGCTGGGACCCAGCCTGCTCAGTTGGGACCAAGGCAAGTGGAGTCGGTGTAAGGCCAAAAAAAAGGGTCATGTCAGGGCAAGAGCCAAGTGAGGCAGCTTAGGCCATATCCAACTCATGTTTGGAGCGCTCCTGCAGGTCCCAATCCAGGCAAAAGTTATACCAGGAAAAAGATCAGTCTAAGAA